>NW_009699621.1:867-17405 GCF_000703405.1 Apaloderma vittatum
TGGAACTAGATGATCTTTCAGATCCCTTCCAACCCAGACAATTCTATCATTCTATGAGTCTATGATGTATGATGTGAGTTTGTCTCAGCCAGCCCGTTTTAACTAAAACCTTTTACTGATCAGCACAGAGGGTGGTGTTTGCTGAGAGCATGTAGGGGTTTTGGCCATACAGAACATGCAGAATGCAAGACTCTACAATGTCTGGTTTTCAAATGGACCAAATTAGTTGTTATTAAGTGTGCAGTAGCCTTTGTTAGAAGTATGAATGAATTAAACCATTGTCTCAATGTTTTGCTTTCTGCTGTGGCACGTTCTTTGTTGTGTTTTAGGTTCCATTCTGAAACAAATTACCCTGCCAGGAAATAAAATTCTGTCGCTTCAAGCATCTCCTGTTCAGAAAGCTAAAATAATAGAGAATGGAGCAACATCCTTCAGGTAAGAATAAACAATATCAGAAATTTACTATAGGAAGGAACAAAAGGAACAGATAGCAAATAGAGAGGTGGGAATGGAGCCCAAATAAAAGCAACTTTCTTTAGAAATTGGTTTATGATAGGTGTTTTTCACATTATGATACTAACTGGCAAGGGGGAACCTAAATATTTTGACGCATGTCAACATAGCACGTTTCCTATTCTTGATATAAGAAAACTGGCCTCATGAGGTTGAATTTTCATCATGATATTACAAGAGTATAATTATATAAACTGTGCATCAATATACATCACTTTTTCAGACGTAGAGAAGGCATATTAATCTCTGTTGAGTACTATTAACTAATCTAAAGCAAAGTTACCCTGTGTTAAAAGTTCTCCATAGGATTAAAGCAGATGTAGCTTCTGTTTTTAACAGTTCAGTGCTGTCCAACCATCTGTAATTTGGACTTGCTGGTAACCTTTAGATTACAAGAGTGCTTAAAGCTTTAAGTTCTAGCAAGTGATTAACTTTTCAAAAGCAGAAAGTATTTTTGTAGCACTGAAATGTAGTGTTGGAGCAGAGGTGTAGACTGCCATTGGTGTTATTAGTCTTACAGCTTTAAGAAAAGCTTAAAGTTGCTCGACCAGGGATAAAAGTAGACATGGCACCTTTGTCTTGTTGACCAGTTGTCTTCCCAATTCTTTAAAGCTAGAGTTTTGTGTGCACCAATACAGACAGAGAGCTGTTGTTGTTTACAGTAAGATACAGTATACAGTAAACATGTAAAACACTGGAAGCTAGAAGTTGAAAAGTATGTCTGTTCAACTGTGTCAAGCTCTTATGAAATACACTTCAAAATATAATTTGGGATGCAGTTTTGTGTAGCAATGTCTGAAAACAAATCACTTAATCAATACCATCATTTAAAGAAAAGCAAACAAAAATACCCCAAACAAATGAACTCTTACCAAAAAAAAAGAAATAAAAATAATTTTTTGGATGATTTTTCTGTTAAAATATATATTAACTGTCTTACATGAAGAAGTTTGAATTCTTGAAGTTCCTTCCCTGAATTGTTGGATTCTTAGTATAGGAATATCTCTGCTTTTACAGTGTGATCCAAGAAGGATCCACTTGCATTTGGATTAAGATTTTCAAAGGAGCTTAAGTCCAAGAGAATTCAGATTTGAAATCTCCAACTCACTTTAAATTTTTCTAGTAAGTCTCTTGTCTCTGAAGAATTTATGTCTTTGGGTACACCCCTCTGTTCACTGCCATAACCAAACTTTCTGACTTTAACTACATATGGGAATCTTCATACATTCGAACCTGGGCATGTACCTGAACTTTTGGCTTCCCTCAGTCAAGCGTCTGGGTTCTCCCAGCAGGTCTAGCACCACGTAGTGTTGATCTGGCCTGAGCAATAAATATTCTCCAGTAAGCCCTGAAGTGATTTGCTGTCTTCTGTCTCAGCACAGCTTTTCTTCATGATCCATTAACTGTTGATCCTGTGTGAGGCAGAGGGAAGCACCACGGCCCACTTTCAGGTTTTGTGATGAGATTCATTATGGACAGAGAGCATGGCTTGTAACTGATGTGGTTGTACACGTGACACTTCAGACTGTGTGCTCTTACTGCAGTAAGGCTGACTCCCTCTGCCGTTGTGTGACTAGGTTAGGTTAGGATTTAAGAATGCAGTACTCGCTATGCTGTACTTAAGCTGCAGTTTGTCCTTGTGCACTCTTTAGTGGGCTTGTTTAGGTTGCTTGAGATGAGCAGTAGAAAAAGTGGAAATTTAGTCTCAACTCCTCCCAAAAAAACTTCTAGGATTTTTTTCAGCTGAGCATGGGCATTGCTGGCACTTGATTGATTGCCCCATGGTGTGTATTGTAAAGGGTAGTCTGTTTTAAAAGCATCAAGATTTTTATAAACTGCTCTACACGCTTCTGTAAAGTATATGCGAGAGCTCCCTGGAAAAAATAAGACACGTATTCGCATCTTCAGATATTTGATTTGCATCTGCTCCATTTAATAGAATCGTTTTCCAAAGCATATACAACTCTGGTTTGTGCATTTTGTCTGAGACAAACGGGAGTGAGACAGCACGGTGGAGAACATCTGAGCAGCTGCTCCTCATGCCCCATGGTGGTGGAGAGCGCTGGTGGTTCTTGCTGTGCTGGAATTGTTTGGTCCCACAGAGTTGTCCGTGCAGGTTTGGATTAAGCGTGCCTTTCTAGTTTTCGAGAGAGATGTAGGCAGAAGACTTATGCGTTAGTCAAACGCCAGAGGGTGCCACAGACTCATTTTTCAGCTAGTGCAGGGAAATTCGTAGATGTGAGGTGCGTCTGCATTACTTGGGCTTCTTTTCCAGTGGAATATTCAGTATAAATGTCAAACGTGACTTCATGGAGAGTAACACTCAGAACTCTGTGTTGTTTCCCCTTGTCTTGATAAGCTTAAATCAGCAGAGACTTATAACAGCTAGGAGAGTTTTTCATATTGATTTCTAGGTGTGACATGATTAAACGAAGAAAAGCATTAAAGGAAATGGTGTAGAAGAGGGGACTTTATGGAGAGATTGCTGAAAATGAGAGCAAGTCAATATTCAGCAGTAATGTCAGCATACATATTCTGGAATATTTTAAATTTATCACCCTAGTAGAAGGATTTTTAGAGCTTACTGGAAGTACATGATACCTCACTTAAAACGACTGCAGTTTGTTTGAACAGCAAGGAAGAAAAAGAATAATAAAAAGTACAAATGTAACATGGCATCTGAAACTTATATTAATCTTTAGTGAGCGCTACTCAGTAAATGTAATGATAATTTCTTTGGATTAATTAAGACAAGTGCAGCAGTGTTTCATAGGTGCAAATTAATCCTTCATCAAGGTTTGCGACTTGGTGGCTTAATGCAAACCAATGTCATGCAGTGAAGAAGTTAGAATTGGTCCTTAAAAACAGTGCAGGTAGAGATATCTGCATATGAGCTCTTTTATGTGTGTACTAGCAAGAGAGACTGTGTGCATTGAAAATATTAGAAGGCTGGTTTTAGAGAACTGGATCTTTTGTATTTAGAAAGATGGATAGATGTATAAGTATAGAATTTTACCTCCTTCTTGCTTGAGTATTTGGAGTGTATGGCCAGATTAGAAGCTAAAATGATTTACTGAAACCGTGTCCTGTATACCTGTACCTGAGGTGCAAGCATCCTTACTTGGATTCCATAAACAGCTCCAGTGGGGTCATGTCAGGTTCCAGCATTGCAGCTGGTAGCTTGTGATGTGTGTTCTTAGTGCTAGTTGTGCTGGTATTGTAATCTTTATCAGCAGATCCCTGGCAGTCTCTGTGCTTTGATGGAATTCGTGCCTCTGCCACCAGCAAAGGCTTCTCTGTAGTGATCATTAAGAAGAGAAAACTGGAGTATACTTGTGAAGATCAGTTAGCACTCAATTAGCATTCAGTGGAGCTTAATTTACATGGTTGCTGAAAGATCAGAGTCTCTGTTAGGCTGGTAGAGCCGTGAGTATATGCTTGGAACTACTCAGTTGCTGGCTGTGAAAACATAAGAGGAAGGAGGTTGTTCTGGCAAGCGGTGCCTTCAGTTTTGAATCGTGACTGTGACCATCTAACTGTTCGGACAATCCTGACCAAAGTGGATGGAAAGTCTTAGCCATGAGAGCACACAAACAAGTGGCAGGAGTAGTAGGGGAAGGGTGGGCTCCTCTCCTAGCCAAGCTTTTCTCCAGAAGTTTGTGAGAGAAAACCGGAGCCATACTGAAGCCTAAAGGAGAAAATGCATCTATAGTTTAAGGAAAAACATCCAGTACTTTCTTGTGTCTTTGGAGTATTGCTCAAAGCTAACCCACATTCTAATAGCTTCTACCTACCACTGGTCAGAAGACAGGCTTCAAGAGATCCATTTCACTGAAGAATCATAAGTTTCTGTCTAACCTCATGTTCAAGAGTTATGTAGGCCACTGTCACATCCTGCTTTTACCCAAAGGGGGAAAGGAAGTGACTCAGATTTGTTGATTCCCTTGGTTGGAGTAGAGTGCATACAACACTAGAGGTCCTTCAATCTACAAAGGTTTTTCACAAAAAATTCTTAATATTGAAGGACTATAATTATGGCTCATAACAAACTGTTGGTTTGCCTTGTATTACCCAACAACTTGGCAGAGAAAGAAAGCAGAAAAGAAAGAAAAAAAGGAAAGTAGATCACTGGTCTGGGTTCCAGCATTGGTCCAGGCAATAGGGGTCTTCAGTTTTCAGGAGTGCTCCTCCAGAATTTCCCACTGGCATTATTTGCCATCACCTTTTATTCTCATCCCTCAATATGGGCCACCTCTTTCAGAAATTTGTTTGAATTTGCCTTTTTTTTGTAAATCAGACTGTGTGCTCCCTAGTGGGACCGGCGGGGGGTGAGTCTTTTTGGTCTTGAATTGAGGCTCTGGTCACAGATCTCCCCCTGCCCCCTTTACCTGTCCCCCAGCTGCTGCTGCTTGGGCAGTCATGCAGCCCTTGGGACCTTCTTATCAATCATCTTCCAGGATACAACTGTTAGCAGGACATGCACTATTGATGACTTGAGAGCGTTTGAGACATCCCTCAGTAAAAGCTTAGGGCAGTCTCCACCTGTCCCTCACTTATACCAGGTTCCACTTTTGTTGTTCTGAGCCCGCTGAGCAACAATCCTTTTGCTCAAAGGAATGTATGGGTCAGCAAAAGCCATCAGGCTGCTTGATCTCCTACAGCGCCGCATGTTTTCTGAATGAGAATTTTATCAAAACTTGACAGAAGATACTTTTCAAGAGGGGTGTGTGTATGTTTTGGGTTTTTATTTGTTTTTCAAATTAAAAGACCTGTAGATTGAGTGCTTTCACTTGTCTGTGTTAATACTTCAGGCTTTGGTTCTGGATTGGTCCTAAACCCTTGAAGCTGTTAGGACCTTTGTCACTTTGTGAAGCAAATAGGCTTTTTCTTGATGATCTAAACTTAATTGAAAAAAACTTCGGTCGTTTCACTACCAAAATCCTGCAAAAACTTTTTTTCTATATAAGATATAGTCATTGTTTTAATTTAAATAATCTTTAAAAACAAACATACAAAAAACAACAACTGAGGCACACAGGCTATTTGCTTAACAGGAACTTGGAAGCTGTCATAGCTGGTTGGAGTTATGTTAACCCCAAGTGTGCTGGATTTGAGTTTTAGTTCTGAATGTGTAGTTCAAAGCTGCTACAGCAGAATCCAGGTAGTGGAGGGATATTAAGAACTAGAGCTCTGCCAGTGTTCTTCAGAAGCATGGCATCCTTCTTGACGTGTAAATAAGTACTGTATGGTAGGACTGATTGAAAGAGCAAGGTCTGGGTTGGTTCTAGTATATAGACAAGGAGTGGTTGTATCGTTTAAGGGAACTCACTAAAAGGGAATTGAAGATCAGGTCTGTGCTAATACACTTGTACTGTGCTTCAGTTTGTAGGATAGGCATCTCAGAAAACGGGTTTTTTATAGTTCAATGAGTCAATATTTAACTTCATTCAATGCCTGGTTCTACCTTGTGAATTAGTTTTAGAACAAATTTCAGGCTGTAAGAGTGGAAGTGCAGGGTGAGGGGCTCGTGGGGACTTTTAATCCAGGTTTATCTTAGTCCTTGCTTTCTGAGCTTGCTCAAAATTCCAGGTTCCTGTAATGAATTTGCATGCTGGCAACTGAAGCATTAGTCAAGCTAATGTTTGAGAGGCACTTTGCTGAAGTGTGAAAGCTTTTAGGAGCTCTCTGTCCCTGTCCATATCCATGCTGTTGTGTAGGGGTAGCTCCAAGATACGTAGGTGAGGCTGTTTGTTGCTAGTCGAGAGGCTTTTTCTTTGTATCCATTCTGAACGAAGCATAAAAGTTTTGGTTTTTCTCTTTAGTAGAGATGAAGATGACATAAATGATGTGGCTTCAATGGCTGGAGTCAATCTTAACGAGGAGAATGCATGCATTTTGGCAACAAACTCTGACCTCGTTGGTACAGTGATCCGCTCTTGTGCAGATGAACCTTTTCTCTCCTCAGAAGCACTTAAGAAGAAGATCTTGAACATAGGTGAGCACAAAGCATACGTAACAGATATGTACGGATGTAATATTTCCTTGCCTCTTTCATCAGCCATCCTCCAATCTTCGAAGAAGGAGCTGGAACTGTTAAGATCTGCCGTCTCAGTTCATGTGTTTCTACCAAACTATACTGAGTTTTTACTTCTAGAGAACAGTTGTTTCCTAGTTTTTTAACATGGAAATAGTCCGAAGCACAACCAGAAAAAAGAAATAAGTGCCACTTTCACATGTGAGAACTGAGCAACTTTATTATGCTTAAAGTTAATGGAACACATAAAAACCATATAGATGCTAGTGTCAAATCAGATGCTTAAGTGTGCTTTTTCTATTTCTGCAGCACCTAACTGATGCATTAGACTGACTTTCCTAACACTTCTTTCATTCTTCAGCTTGTTCAGATATATCTACTCTGTTGACCAATGTTACAGAGCCTGCCTATGTGATTAGGAATTTTCAAACTGCCAGCATACACAGGACAGACCTTTTTTCATGAGACTGTCTGTGGAAAAATCTTCCGTTAGTTTTGTGCAAAAGAGGTGTTAAAGTATCAGTGAATAGTACCGTGGAATGTATGTTGAATAGCTCAGACTAAACTGTAATGGGAAGTTTTTAGTGCATATATCATTTCAGCTGCTAGTCTCTGAGCAAAATGATAACTGTTGCTTAGCAATGTTTTGCTATGTCAGAGCAGGGAGCATGTGTTTGTGTAGCACCACACTGCTTGGTACCACTGCTGTCTACAGCAAACTGGGTAAGTGTTGCTCAACTCCTTGCTCCAGCTTTCTGCCCAGTAGCTTGCCATACTGGAACAGTGAGTTTTACAGCTGAGCATTCAAGAAAGCCTGCAGTTCCTACACGCAGTCATAATTCTGTCACAGTGGTTTAACTGCATGATCACAAAGTCTTTTTACATGGAACTTGCAGCTAGTGACAGGCATGTGACCTGCACATGCTGTCAGCTGCCTCGATACATCCTGCACTACTTAGCCAGGTGTGCCATTGGAGCTGTGAGGGGCATAGTTGGGTGAAATAAGTGCTATGCTACTGGTGGAAAAGGGAAAATACATGTTGAGAGTGGTGCCTAGAAGGTTTTCTCAAAATTCAGTACAGGGTTAATCAGTCATATGTGAGAAGCAGTTATAAGGAAAATAGACAGCTCTGCGAAAACATAAAAAGAAGGTACTTCTAGGATAGTTGTCTGTTTTGGTTTGTGAGGGCAATTAATGGAAAATATAAACCTGTCTCTTTCATGGCTGGCATGGTCGCTGTTCCACTTAATAAAAATAATTGATGTCATAGTGAAATTCACAAAATGAATGCTTCTACTTGTGAACCAAGCCCTCCTTGGTTTAGGAGGCGTATGTGTGTGGAGGAGGGTCTTGAGGTTTGAGGGAGGATTTTGTTTTCTCTTTAAATTGACGTTTCAGTGTTCTGATAGAATAGTGGGAAACTGCTGAGGAAGTGTTGAAAGGTGCTTGAGCAAAATGAGCTTTGCACTCAGCTAAGGTACAGGCCAGTGCTTACTGGCCAAGATCAAAGTGGAAACACTTTGACTGTATCTGGCAAAATGTTGTAGATTCTCCCTGTCTTGTGAGATTGTTATTAATTTTCAGTTAGAGTGACAAAGGCAAATTAATAGGTGATTTTTATTTATTTTTTTATTTTTTACAATGAACTGTTCATCCGTTCTTAACACTTCGCTTGGCAATAAATACCAAAATGGGTTTTGAAGGCACGCTGTATATTGCATCATAAAGTATTACAGCCACTGTAAATGCAGCGAGGGGCAAGGAAAAGTGCTTCTGACAGGTACAGTGTATTGGGCATGCAAAACTGCTGCCCGCTGTGCCTACCAGGGAAAAATCGCTGCTGTCCGGGTGTCGTGACAGAGTCACGCTGAGTGATGGATGGTGTCGGCCATGGGAAGGTTTCTCTGGCAGCTGCGGGAAGGTTGCAGAGGTGATGGCCAGTTCTGGGTGTGGGACTAGGGACAGCTTCGCCCAGAGCTGTCACCAGCCCCTGTCGCAGCTGCTGAAATGCAGAGAGGCAGCAGCAGCCTGAGAGAAGAGGTGGAAGGTGATGGCATCGTGACCCCGGCTGGACTTATCTGTGTTGTCCGAGCTGCTGCCGTGGGATGGTTGGATCTGTCTGCCCCATGCCAGTTGATCGAGGCGGGTGAGAGGGTCCCGTGTGCTCAGAGTGCACTGGAAAAACCACCCTCGCTCATCGAATAAATGTCATGAGTTGTTAACAAGCACAGTGTCAAGCAGGGCAAAATGTAATTCTCCATTTTTTTTAATTACTGGAATTAACAGAATATGGCACTAATTTCTACAGCTACTGCTTCTCCCCCTCCCCGACCATGAAGCTTGATTTGTGTTCTTATTAACTTTGTCCTATAAATGACCTTGCAAGGAGAGTGGTTCTGGAGGCTAAGTGAAACAATGTCTATATTTTCTGAAGCTCCAGGCTAAGTTTTATTAATGTAATGTCTAAGATCTTTGAAGTTGTGACTTTACCAGGAAAATCATAATCTCCAAACCTTTATTCATAATGGGTATGACTTCCAGGGGGAACAGAATACCTGCTGTGCTAATTATTTCAATTATCAGCTACTACTAAAACACGTAATGGATTTTCTCTGCTTCCACAGGTAAAAGGCATGACATTACGGAACTTAACTCTGATGTTGTGAACTTGATCTCCCGTGCTACACAGGAGAGATTACGAGGGCTCCTAGAAAAACTAACTGTAATTGCTCAGCACAGAGTATCAACCCACAAGGTAAAAGAAATCATTAAGCAAGTTTTGCACCTAAGTTTTCCTGCTTTGCAGCCTTGAAGGAAAACCTTTTCCAAGTACAGGCACATCACACGCAATATGTGCATTTTCAGTATCTACCAAAGGCTGATTTTATTTTAACTGTTTATAGCCTCTAACTATTCCTTACATTTTCCATTCAACTTGTTGGATAGGTGCTCTTAAAACCCAGCATAAGAGTAAATGTAGGTGTTTCTCCTCTTCTGTAGAAGTGATGGCTGTTACACAAAATCTGTCTTGCATGGTAAATGTAAAACTATTTCTGAATGCTCTTGGTGGTTGGGTTGATTTAGGGACTTGTATTTGCTTTATATGTTTACTGTTGGTGGAACTGTAGCATTAGCTCAGTAAAAAGCCTTGGGAAGCTGAATTAAGTATTTTATTTTTAGAAAGTGCTCTGTGTGAAGGCAGAGACCTCCTTCCAATCTTGAAGTTTCTGGAACTTTTTCTGAATCAGTGCTACTTAAGATTCCCTTCCCTCCCTCATGTATTTTGCTCCATTCAGCATAAAGAATATTGGCTTCCAATGAACCAGCTTTCCTTTAGATGCTTTGATGGTACAAATGGGAAACAATAACTTACTGGTGCCCAAAATAGTGCTTTGAAGCTTTTTTTTTTTTTTTTGGACATTGAATAATAATATATTAGCCATTACTTTTATCAGTATCTAGCTGTTTGAGGAAAAAAGAAAGTTAGAAGCATATAATCTCTTCTGTTCTTGTTTGTTTCATAGGTGTTTTGGTTTTTTTACAAGAACTTTATACTTAATAAAATTTAACAAGAGCAACTAACTGATGAGATAGGAGTTATTTTTGTACTGAACATTTTTTTATAGGCTTTTAAGCACTGGAGAAGCAATAGTAAAGAACAGAAATTATGTGGAAACTTCCAAGTATTTATAGTGAAGTCTGGAGCAATTGGAGTACGCTGTTGCTTGCCAGAAGATGCAGTAAAAGAAAGTCAGTACAGAAAAAGTACAGTTTATGAGCAGTTTCTAGGAATCTGCATGTATTCTGTGTTGTTTCTACAAAGTGGAAGATCCGAGAGAGCTTGTGAGCAAAAATAAGGTGGAAGCTGAAGTCCTGATTAACCAGTAGGACTTAGTGTTTTGCGAACAACAAGGACACAAGGGAATGTTTTAGACAGTAGGCTTGATAAGGCTGATTTCTTTCTCGTTGAACTAAAGCAATAGAAAAACTGATAAGTTTTCGTCTGATTGAATCTCCAGAAGCAATAAGATTGTAAGACTGCAGTAAGCTTGCTTGTTTTTCCCCTTTTCTCAAAACCAAAACAAAGTAATGTGCACAATAATCCTAGAACCACAGATTCCCTCTTTCTTTAGAAAGATGGTATTACAGTACAGAGGAGTGTCCTACAAGATTGTATTTGTGAGTGGTATTATTGTGAGAGATGCTGACATGCTTTTACAGAATCACACAGAATCACAGAATGTCAGGGGTTGGAAGGGACCTCAAAAGATCATCTAGTCCAGCCCCCCTGCCAGAGCAGGATCACCTACAGTAGGTCACACAGGAACGCGTCCAGGCGGGTTTTGAATGTCTCCAGAGAAGGAGACTCCACAACCTCCCTGGGCAGCCTGTGCCAGTGCTCTGTCACCCTCACAGGGAAAAAGTTTTTCTTAATATTTTTGTGGAACCTCCTATGTTCTAGCTTGTACCCATTGCCCCTTGTCCTGTCATTGGATGTCACTGAAAAGAGCCTGGCTCCGTTCTCCTGGCATTCCCCCTTGATGTATTTATAAACATTAATAAAGTCTCCCCTCAGTCCTCTTCTCCAAGCTAAAGAGACCCAGCTCCTTCAGCCTTTCCTCATCAGGGAGATGTTCCATTCCCTTCAGCATCTCTGTGGCTCTGCACTGGACTCTCTCAAGCAGTTCCCTGCCCTTCTTGAACTGAGGGGCCCAGAACTGGACACAGTATTCCAGATGTGGCCTCACCAGGGCAGAGTAGAGGGGAAGAAGATCCTTTCTTGATCTACTAGCCACCCCCCTTCTAATACACGCCAGGATGCCATTGGCCTTCTTGGCCACGAGGGCACGTTGCTGGCTCATGGTCATCCTGCTGTCCACCGGGACCTCCAGTTCCCTTTCCCCTACACTGCTCTTCAGCAGCTCAGTCCCCAAACAGTACTCGTACACAGAGTTGTTCTTTCCCAGGTGCAAGACTCTTCATTTGCCCTGTTGTATTTCATAAAATTTCTCCCCGCCCAACTGTCCAGCCTGTCCAGGTCTCTCTGAATGGCAGCACAGCCTTCTCGTGTGTCAACCACTCCTCCCAGTTTTGTGTCATCAGTGAACTTGCTGATGGTGCACTCTATTCCCTCATCCAGGTTGTTGATGAATATATGGAATAGTACTGGTCCCAGTACTGAACCCTGAGGGACTCCACTAGATACAGACTTCCAAGTAGACTCTGTCCCATTGACCACAACTCTCTGACTTCTCTTCAACCAGTTCCCAATCCACCTCACTACCCCATCATCCAGACCACACTTCCTCAGTTTAGCTGTGAGGGTGCTGTGGGAGATGGTGTCAAATGCTTTACTGAAATCCAGATAACCCAACTCCACTGCCCTGCCGTCATCTATGCACCTGGTTATGTCCTCATAAAAGGCTATCAGGTTGGAAAAACCATGTTAACTACTACTAATGACCCTCTTATCCTTGATATGCCTAGAGACAGTGATGAAGGTAGGTTGTTCCATCACCTTTCCAGGGATGGAGGTGAGGCTGATGGGTCTGTAGTTATCTAGGTCCTCCTTCTTGCCCTTCTTGAAGACTGGAGTGACATTTGCTTTCCTTCAGTCCTCAGACACCTCTCCTGTTGTCCATGACTTACCAAAGATGATGAACAGTATCACCCATGCTAGTGCTAACCCCTTAATTCTCACCCACGAACTTTTGACTTTCTCCCCATCTGCCCCTGGACAGAACTCAATACGTTCCAGTTGCTCTCTCACATAAAGAGCAACTCCACCGCCTCACGTTGTTGGGCTATCTTTCCTAAAAAGGACAGAGCCATCCATGACCACGTTCCAGTCATGTGAACTGTCTCACCACGTCTCTGTAATTGCCACCAGATCATAACCCCTTGACTACACACAGATTTCTAAGTCCTCCTGTTTATTGCCCATGGTGTGTGCATTTGTGTAGAGGCACTTCAGCTGGGCTGTCAGCTGTGTCACCTTGGTGGAACACCCCTTAATCCCCTTGAGGTGCTCTGTGGATGTTTTGCCCTTTGGCTCCTACTACCTCAGAAGCCTCTGGTTCATCAATGTAAGACTTTAGCTTTGCTGTCACATCCTCAGCTTGCCTCAGTGTAACTGAGTAACTTTTCCAACTGAAATGAGGCTGTGATTCTATGTGCTGTTGCTGTGTGAAAGCAACAGCTTTCTTTCAGGATAGTGAAAAAACCTTCTTTCATACACACAGGTTTCTAAGTCCTCCTGTTTATTGCCTCAGTGTAACTGAGTAACTTTTCCAACTGAAATGAGGCTGTGATTCTATGTGCTGTTGCTGTGTGAAAGCAACAGCTTTCTTTCAGGATAGTGAAAAAACCTTCTTTCACTTTTGGTGAACCCCAGCTTACGTTTAACTCAGTTAAAGTAAAAATGGCTCTTTAACTGTCAGATGTACAAGTTCTCCTTTGATACATAAAAATCTAACCACACTCTATTGTGGTTACGTACTTATATCCCTCAGTAACTTCAATTCTGGCCTCTATTTTCAGTTGTAACTTTAGTTTTGTTGGGATTGCACTGCTGTAGCTGGGGACAATCTGGCCTTCTGTGAGGAAGTTAATGGACAAACACTGAATCCAACCTGCTTCATCATAACAGTAACGGCTACAGGTTGTGAAAAGGTATAATGTTTTCTGCCTAAGCAGTTCAGTTCTAAATGATCTCTGAGAACAAATTTGTTGAGTAGGACAAAATATAACTTCAGGTTATAAAAATTCCTGAAATAAGATTTCTTAACCCAGTTGGTGATAAGCTGATATGCTGTTAATGGATGCACCTGTTTCTTGTCCCATATAAGCTCATTGGGGTGCTTCTGGTTGAGAGACTTGCATTCATAATTGGCATAAGGTCTTGAATTTGGCTTTAAAAATGTAAGTATCTGACTTTGGGCATTCCAAAGCAAAACACTTCTAAACTTTTCAAAAAATAATCTTCTGGTAATACGTCTTTCTTCTTTGTCCCTTTAAAAGGATTGCAGCATGGTAGTGGATTATTATAAACCACTGCTTCAAAACAAATTGTACTAATGTACTGAGATTGACTCAGAGTAGTGTATGTTTTGTGGGGAGCAGTAAAAAAACTGAACCAAACTGAGCAGTAGTAGAAGAGGCTAGAAAGGTGTATGGGACTTCTTTTGCAGAGCCACAGACTGCTCAGGAAAGAAAATTTCCTTGGTTGCTACACATGGTACAGTCTGAGCCACAATTGGTGATATGTGACAACATGGTGGCTCATTGGAAAGGACTAAACTTAACACGAGACTCTAGAGAGATTGATTTCATGCTCTGAGTTGTGAGATTTCAGACCAGGAGATAATGGTGCCCCACAAGAAGATTTTTACTTCCCTCACAGCTTTTAAAAGTATATGACTGAGTGTGGGAAGAAGAGTCAGAGTATAATGTGTTCTGAAAACTAAAAATTTAGTAACACAAGTCACTGATAATCCATATACTTAAAATAGACTCTTGCCAAAAATAGCTACAAAAGATGCTTTGCTTATTCCAGCACAGTTATGCGTCAGGGTTGCTTCATTAAAATGTGAGATTGGAGTAGGGTAGAAAGATGTGTGTGGCTGGTAAAAGCCCAAGGATAAATTTTTCAGGAAAAGACAAGTTCACAAAGTAACAGAGCGGGAAGATGACTCTAGGATGTGCATTAAAGAGTGGTACAAACAGGTGGCACACACATGCCTCATCTGGAATGGACTCCCTGCTTTGTTTTGCCTAATGCCCTCTGTCCAATGTGTGGCTTAAATATCTTATTTTTAGAAGAGCAGATAAGTAAAAAGCTTTCAATTTTCAGTTGGCCATGTTTTAGATCTTTCCTTTCTCTGTCTTCTTTCCTATCTAAAATAAAAGTAAACAGGATTTCTAGTGAGGGCAAAAATAGTAGGAAGAATAAACTATTGACTCTTATTTTTTGTACTGTAAAACCTCTTTTTGGAAATACCAGGTGAGGATTATTTCAAATTCTGTATTAAATGGCTGAAACTAGAACACCAAACATGAGAAACTTAAACTATCTGATTTTACTTGCTTCACACTTTCTCTTTAAAGGGGAAGGGATATGACGTTCTTCTGCTTTACAAAATTTTCTTTCCCCTCTTAACCTATCCAGTCTTGAACATGTGTTTACTGGATATGACGTTGCCATTTAAATAAAAAAATTAGCCTTTAGACTTAATTATGTTATTGTTATAGTCAATACAAACTGGATGTTGTTAATGTCCCTTATTCAATCGCCTCTTACTCGTCACAGATGTCAGGAAGCATGCTTCAGCAGAGAGATGTGTAAATGGCTACCTACCACCTGACAGCTTTGAAAAAGTAATGATGTTCTTTTCAGGTTGTTCCCATTGGGTTTATTAGCTCTAGTGGTGTATATAAAAATATACATATACACAGGTGTATAACATATATGCATATACGCATATATAACAAGCTTCTCTTTCCAGGGGAGTGATAGGTACATCGTATCTAGTGACACCAGAGCACAGCTGAGATTTCTTGAAAAGCTTGAACACCTGAAAAAGCAGAGAAGGGATGAAGAGGAACGTGAAATGTTGCTTCGAGCAGCCAAGGTAAGGATTTCCCTTCTTGCTTTCTAAGGAAGTAATCTACCCTTTAGACTGAGGAGCATCTTCAAGTTTCTCCTACTTCTGCTTTAAATGTAATAACCATTAACCCTCTAACTGGAAATCCATAATGTATAGGATAGCTTAGGCTGTACATAAAAGGATTTTAGGATTTTGCATTCTTTAAATAAAAAAAAAATCACAGGAGTTGTTTCAAATGTGTGATGGGGTGAACTCTTCTCCTGAGGTTATTCCAGCTGGTCAAAATGATATAAAAGAAGTATTCATATAGCTGTAAATGTCCTTCATGTCAAATGTCTGGATCTGAAATTGGTACGTCTTTCTCCATATCTGTGTGTGGCACTGTTTGAAGATATGGGTTCATTATGCTTGTTCAGGTTAGAGGCTGGTGAGATCCTCTGCCCTACCAGATGTTTGTTTTCTGTAGTCAGATCAGAGAGGCTAGCCTTGGGGCTGCAGACCCCTGATGGAGGCCACTGCTATAAGTACCCTTCTCCATTCCCCTCAAGAACGTGAGCAAAAAAAAAAAAATCATGGTGGAGATGTTGCTCCATCAGGCGTGACTTGGTCTGTTTGTTGGTTTTTTTGGTTTTGTTTCAAGCTGAATTCTGGAGCCCCTTGGATGGAAGCCTAATCTCGATTTGAAACAGTGATGTCGTAGTTGCATGAGTATGACTCCCTTTCTTTCCTGTACTTCCTGTCCTTTTTAAGTGTCTGCTGCTGACATGAACAACATCATGCCTAGACTGGACCTGACTGACAGCGTTAGCATCATTTTCAGCTTAATCTTGCTTCAGGCTAGAGCAGAGGCAGCCGGCCCAGATGAGGAGGGGGGTGCGCCTTTGTGTGTGGAGGGGGAGGGAAGCCAGTCTGGATTGAGGCATTCACCCCTGGAGCTAAATCTTTCAATCACCAGAGAAAATTGTCATTTATTAAATATTTAACGGATACGATGGTGTTTGGATGCCAGTAATTTCTGTTCAATCTTTTTTTTTTTTCTTCCTTTGGTAGAGTCGTTCCACTAAAGAAGACCCAGAGCAACTGCGGCTAAAGCAGAAAGCGAAAGAGGTAGGACTTTCCAGTTACCATGCTTGCCTTTGTGTGTTGAGAGAAGGTTGGCAGCCCTGTCCTGGCAATTAGGTCAGGGTTTATTTTGCTGCTGCATACCATTTGCAGAGGCCTTGGGGAAGGACAGGAACTGCCACAGGCAAGGGCAGTGCTTCAAATGAGGTCAATGAATTATGAGCTCTCTTTTTTAACATTTTATTTTCGTAGTTTCAGCCCTGTCTAGAAACGGTCCTTTGTAAACTGCAGGAGTACTCTTTGTAGGAATATAATGTGGGAT
>NW_009699621.1:17436-42293 GCF_000703405.1 Apaloderma vittatum
GGGGGGGGGAGGAAGGGAAAAAAAAAAAGAAACTTTGAGATTTAGCATCTGGGACTGTACAATAGGCTACATTTTTCCAGGGTAATTGTTCGTTTTGTAAATCTGATACTGCTTATAATTCTTTGGCTGGGAGGCGGTACTGGGATTTAGTTTTAAATGGAAAACGCCTCTGGCTTTTAATTTTCTGGGCCCAGCAGTTTTCTGTTCTGGAATGGAGCCCTTGTTTCACACAGTTCATGTTTAGCTGCAGGGGTTTTAGTTTATAGCTTAGACTGGTTAAGCTTTTACTCCCAGAGGCCTCTGCATAGCAACTGTAGAAATCAACAAATAAGTTCATTTATGTCTGCAGCCTCCTCTCAGTAGCTGACTTTTTACATTTCCCAATATCCATTTCCTGACTTTTCTAGCCTGAGAGAAATAAGCTCCACTAATTGGAGCTTATTTTAATTGAGCCTTAATATTGGATCTCACTGGAGTTGCCCCCAGAGCTACTGGGAACAGAATGAAATGAAAGTACCTAAGGTTGAAGATGTGTGTGCGTGTGTATGTGTGTGTGAAATTTTTCACTTGACCTACAGATTCTTTTCCCTGCTGAATAAATCATCAAGCCTGTTCACATTTCTGATTAAGGATCTGACAGCAGATGATAATAAAGACAATTGAGGTGTGAGATGTGTGATACAGAGCTGAAGAAATTGGTTTCTATAGTTACTTGACTGATTTCATGCAATTTTTAAGGATCTTTGTACTAAATGAGAGTGATTTTCTGAGCAACCTTTTTCCTTAACCGTGCCTCTTGAACTATGAAATTTGTTGTTGCTTAACATTGCTTCACTTGGCTCCTAGGTGCCAGCAGCAGGTTATTTATGAATGCTTTAAAGGCCCTTATTGTTTGGATTAATGTAGGAGCCCAGGCAAAACAAATGGAAATCCAGTAAAATAGTATTAGAATCAATGCTCTGGATTTGCACCATAGTAGAAGAAATTTGTAAAATAAGAGGAGAGGGAAAGAACTTGCTTTACCATCTATCTTTTAATTATTTCTTTCTGCTTAAAACTCTTTCTTCATGCTTACAGTCTGTGAGTACAAAATTGCCCTAAAGCTCTTCCCAGTTTGCCTCTAGTGCCACCAGGATCAACAATCTGTGGGTGATGCTAATTTGTCTTGTTTTGTAGGTGGCTTTACCTCTGCATCATCTGGTTGTTTGTAGGGGTTCTTTCTTTTAATAAAACACTGCAAAGCAATTTCTTTCTCTTTTCATCTGGATGATAATGTGTAGGATCTTGAAAAATACTCCATGATTCAGATATTTAGAACAAAAACAAGTTAGATATGTGTGGTTTGGGCACTTTTTAGATTGGTTGATATTGTTAATGAGATCTCTTTTTTCAAAAGTGGCATATTGAGAAAAGGAGCCAACAGAGTGAAGAAGTTTGTTACTTAATGTTCTATGAGTGCTTGAGTTCACATCCTTCAGTGCATCTTATCTTGTGCCAGACTAACATAGGCTTCATTGCACCGTGTCCTGCATATTTCTCCATGCTGTGCTGCTCCCAGGCTCCTGGTCTCCAACTGCTTCACCAAAAGAAGAGGAGGCAGATGTGCCCTTTGGGACAATGTCGATCTTTCTGTTGGCATTGCCTTTCCCTCTGTTCTCCTGCTCTGTTCAAACTTTTGAGAATGAGGCAGCCAGAACTTCTTCATGCCATGTGGGAGACCCACTTTCTCTGTCGGGGGCGCTTTCGTATCTGTGAGACCATCTCAAGCTTGAGCGGAAATGAGCCCAAATGCAGCTGGTCAGTTTGGGCGTTTTTGGAGATAACTGGTCAGCACAGATTTGTATTAAAAAATTCAAATGTGAGTAGAGCTTAAATAAGAGCAAAATAAAAATCAACAAATATCCCAAGGCTGAAACTGATAATACAGAAGCACAGTATATACTGGGATGGAAGCCTGAAAAGGCTCACCGTTGTCCAACTGTCTTGTGTTCTGAGTGTAGCCTGCTCCTAAGAAACCACTCTTGGGAATTTTGATACCTCTGTCAACTGGAATCAAATCCTTTCCAGGCCCACTCTGGTCGAGCCTGATCTGATCCACTTAAAGTTCTTTAAGAATGAATATGAGCCTTCCTTCTTCAAAGCAGTCTTTTTTATGTTGATGGTGACCCCCGGCAGAAGGGAGAGGGTGTGTGGTAATGGTACTGGAGCATGTTCTAAAGCAATGTTTCCCAAAATGCAGAGTGTACATCCTAACAATAAATACTCATAAATCCAGGATGTGCTGTCATCCAGCAGCTGGAGGCAGCATCTTAACATTGCTGGAAGTACATCCAGAGACTCGGCAGTGGATTCTTTTATCCAAAAGGCTATACATAATTGCTGTGACCTTTTCATCCGTTTTTGCATGACCTATTGCCTCAAACTTCCCCTATGTTAAGTCATTTACTTTCCTGTACTCTTAGTTGATGTAGCTTTTTATGAGTTAGATCCTTATTTACTTCCCCCTTTCACCTGTTTCACCAGACTTTAATACCTAGGGGAAGTGCGCATTCCTTCCGAGACAGCTGCAAGCCAGGCTTGCCTCAAGCTGCTCTTTTGTGCGCTCAAGAATTTTGTCCTTGCTCACCACATGGGCCAGCTCTTTGTGCAACAGTGTTCTCAAAGTCTGGGTAAATTAGCCTTGCTTTGCGTTCAGCCTTACTTCATGCCACTTGAGGCAGAGAGAATGCAGTCCTTGCATTGTCCCTAGTGCTCACACTGATACACCATGACTTTGTTTAGATGCTTTTTGCTATTTCCTGTTCTACTTTCAACCCTACTTCCAGTTACAAAGAAAATGTCTGGTTGATGCAATTCTTGTAGCTGTGTTTCTAGCATATCCCTGGCTTTGTCCTTTTCAGCTTACTGAAATGGAGTAGGTGTAGGATACTGTCAAATGCACAAAGAGGCCAAATGAACAGTATGTTCCAGAAGTCCTGTAAAAACATCAGTATTAAACAGTGTGCTCTAAATTTAAATGTAAAACCCTGATCTCTCATTCTTCTATCTCATCTTCAAGAGAGAGCATGCTTGTAGTACGGTTTTGGGGAGCTTGAGGCTGAGGCTGGACAAACCTTTCAGGCTGTATGTGTGCAAGACTTCTGCCTGGGGTTGAGCAGGTGAACAGGTATCATGCCTGTAGCATCTTTGCTTGTTCGGTAGTAGCTAAATTCATCTCTGCTCTTGCGTAGTGACACCTTGCAGCATTTATTGGTGAATAAAGATGAGCAGCTGCATCTTGAACAAGGGGAAGGAGCATGTGGACCAAGCACCTGGTGGACAGCACTCTTGCCTGCCCCCTTCCTTGCTCTTCCAGCAGCTCTGCTTGCTTATGACCACACAGGTCTTCCCAGTCCCTTGAATGCTGCCTGCTTGATGCATTTGTGTGATTTACTGTTATGATTTTGACACAGATGTAACAAGGCGGCAGTAGATGAAATGCTGAGAAAATTCAGTGCCTTTAGTATCAATTGACTGGGAGGAATATAGCAAACCCTAGCTTTTTTTGCTTTTTTTTTTTTACTTTTTTTCTTTTTTTTTCTGTAGAGACAGAACAAACCCTATCAAATACATCAAACAAAAAGTCTGCATGATTCCAGTGAGTTCCTGGGTGTTATATAGTAATGACTGAAATTTAACTGTCCATCCTAACTCTTTAAAAATTTCTTCTTACATTCTCAGATATAACAAGTAATTGTAACCTGATTCTTTGCTGTTCTCCCTACCGTCTCCAGCTCACGTTTGCTATTTGTTTTGGTTTTCCCCCACACCACTTGTGCTTCTTCTGTATTTAGTCTTCTGGACCTAATGGCTCAAATTCTTTAAGACCACTCTTTTAGCAGGGGAAAAGGAAGCTCCCCAGCTATCCATACCCTCTCAAAAAAGCAAATAAGATGCTGCAAGCTAAATAAGATCTCATCGCAATCTGTTGACTTTTTATGAGCCTTCAGTGACATTCTGAGAATTCTGCTTGATTATGTGATTTATATTGTCTTTATTGTTCTATAACATTTCTTACCTTCTTCTGCATGTGATTTTTTTCTGGAGGAGGCGGGGAAGCATGATTATTGAATGATTATCAATATTGTTATCCTGAAGTGTAGCCCTGCACATGACAAAGGGCTGTCACCAGAGGTTTGGTGCATTTCGAATCTTGCAGAAAGTCAGGGATGGAAATCCTGTGAAGTGTTAGGTTATTAAGCAAACTGGAAAGTGAACCAAATCCCTCTCTATGTGGCATTTATATTGGTGTTTGGAAGGAGTGTAAGAAAACAGCAGCTGAGGTACTGCGTTGGATATGCTAAAAACAGCTGGCTGGGAGATGATAGCAAGTATCTTTATCTAGTGAGAAAGAAAAGCCCACCATTAAGCCCGTTCTCAGATTTTCAAGTAGCCTTTTCTAAGTTTCTCTGAGAGACCATAATGGACATGTAACCAGGTGAAAGTATGGCCTTGGATTAGAAACTTGCTAATAAAGGAGATTTTAGGACTAAAAGTAAAAAGGTGATAACGGAGAGCCAGAGAGTTCTGTGCCAAGGACACATATAGGGTGAACTGCATGATGAGATGGAGAAACATGCAGGTGGAAGACAAGTCCTAAATGTTCTCTAGCCTTGAGACCTCAAAAGTCAGTGAATGAATACACAATGTTCCAACAGCTGACAGTCATTCTAAATAGCATATGTTTGAAGAACTCTGATTGAGTTCTAAAGTAATTTTTTGCAAGAGGTGGGCACTGTCCTGTTGTGATAATGGAGGTCTGCTGACAGAGAGCAATCTCACACATGACAGCATCTGCAACAAAAACTACAGAATATATTACTTTGGTGTGGTGGGTTGTAGCCTTTTTCTTGGTAGAAAGGCTACCAAGAAGTAGCCTAGGCAGTGTCTGAAAGTAGCCTAGGCAGTGTCTGAAAACACTTGGAGGGCTTGATGCTGGATGCTAGACACCCAGCAACTTCCATGGGCCTCCAGGTAAGACAAGCTGGTGGTACTGTACAGGGGAAAGCATGCTCCTGATGTTCTAGGATAAACAGAAATGTGTCAATAATCGTTAAGCAAAATGAACTGGTAAAAGGCAATATACTTGGGAAATTCTTAACATGAATGGGCAAAATAAGGAGTCAGGAAGTCACTGCATCCTGGATTTTTTTTCCCTTGAATTCTTGTAGGGAGTTGATTATTTTTATAGTCATAGAATCATTAAGGTTGGAAAAGATCCCAAAGATCATCAAGTCCAACTGTCAACCCAACACCACCAAGCCATGTCCTGAAGTTCCACATCTACACCTTTTTTGAACACCTCCAGGGATGGTGACTCCACCACTTCCCTGGGCAGCCTGTTCCAGTGTTTCATCACTTTCAGTAGACAAATTTTTCCTGATATCCGATCTAAACTTCCCCTGGTGCAACTTGACCCCATTTCCTCTTGTTCTATCACAAGTTGCTTGGGAGAAGAGACCAACACTCACCTCACTACAACCTCCTTTCAGGTAGTTGTAGAGAGTGATAAGGTCTCCTTTCAGCCTTCTCCAGACTCAACAAACTCAGTTCCCTCAGCGGCTCCTCATAAGACTTGTTCTCCAGACCCTTCACCAGTTTTGTTGCCCTTCTCTGCACCCACTCCAGCATCTCAATGTCCCTCTTGTAGTATATAAAGAATGTCAAACATTAACTGAAGAAATTTTAAATTTTTTTTATATGGGTAGATTACTTCATGGCCTTCTTGGAAATTTTTTGTTGCTTTCCAAAGCATCTTATTGCACCCTTTAGTTCTAGACAGACAAGGCACCTGGTCTTGGAGGACACAGCCACGGAAGGAACTGTTCTGCCACTGAAGCATGCATATGGAATATTAACCTAAAAGAAATCTGCAATGTTACATACAGCCCTATTACAAGTTTGGACTGAATATCAAACCAGCGCATGCTACTCTGCCTTTCTGCTGCTCAATCTAAATTGCAACAGAGGGAAAAGTCAGTGGAAACTAATTGTATGGCTAATTAAAACAGTTTGAGAGGAAGCAATTGTAAGCAGAGAAATTGCATTATAGGCGAGAGGAGAGGATGGTAAATGTTTAAATATGCAGCCTTCCAATGTCACTTTTCCTCAGAGACTGTCCCCCATATGAGAACTCTCCTGTTCAGCCGCATTCAACCTGTAGGGCAGAAAATTTTGTGTAGGAAAGGTAGAGGCTGGAGGCAGTCAAGCTCATTGAGCTTTATGACAACCAATGCAAGAGGCTCAGGATTGAAAACAGATTTTTCAAGTTTATTTTTCATTTTCGTCACAAGTTCCTTAAAATGCTTAAAGGGAATGCGAAAAAATTTGGAGTTCTTTTCTTTTTCCAAAGACAATGAAGGGAGAAGTGACTGAGAGCAGTAGAAAGCTTTCAAAGCACTAAATGGAGGACACAATGAAACCCAGTGAAGCTTTGGAAAATATAGAAAAAAAGAATGGATATAAAGAAGTCAGTTCAGTGGGACAAGTGGCCTCATTGAAAAGGTACTTCAATATCTAGTTCTTTAAAAATCTACAGTAAAAGTGCGATAGTAAGGACCCATTTAGGTGTTCAGGTTCCTTTTTTCACTGATGCAAAATAGAAAAAGTAAATTTTTGGTCACAGTTGCTTTGACTTAGTTTGAATTTTAATATTAATTTATTGTCTATTTTCTTTTTTGTGGAAGCAGAAAGAATCGTGAACTTGTGCCTCTTACGTGCTTATATTCCTTGCTTTTCTTTCCCCGCAAGTCTTATACAAATTCTTGTTCATCTACTTTAGTGCTTTTATTACTCCTGATGTACTTATTGCTGGATAGCACACATAACCCTTAGGCATACATTAACTTGTCTTCAGCCTTCCCGGGTTTCCTTTCCTGCCAGTTCTTCTGTTACTTTAAATATTTATTTAATCTATCCTATACTTTGTCAGCCTACAATGTCATATGTGGAGATATGCCCACCTTTTCCTTTATATTAAACTCAGTATCTTATACGTAGGCTTTTTAGACTTTTCATTAGATTAACTGTAACCAAGTCCAGAACTGTGGTGTTTATCTTCCCCATCTCTCTTACCAGCATTTCTTCTAAGGTCATTTGTATCCATACAGCTGTATTTATTTGTTATTGCATTGTTAAGACCATTTTTAGGGTGTTTTTTTCTAAACATATGTTCCTAGCCCTTAAATCTGAGAAGTGCAGAAGAGAAATCTCCCTTCGTTTATTTCCTAGTACAGAAGTGGATAGTGGCATGAATTTCTTGAGACACACATTATCTGCCATCATTGTGCTGGACAAGTGCCTTCTGTTTGCCTTTTCTTTTAACATCAGATCTGTTAGTGGTCTGTGAGCACTGGCTAACACAGGTGCTTAGTTTCTTGTCTCTACCTTTAGAGAAGTCTTCCCTGGTCAAACTGTCCTTGGGGATCTAGAGAATAAAGATTTCATGTGCTTTCTCTTCTCTGAATGCTTATACCAAACACTGCGTTCTGTTTTGGGTATTTTGTGACCAGACATGAGAGTTTTCGTCACTCCTTTTCAGAAATGAGCGTGTAGTTGGCTAGGTAGCTCTTCCGTTTTCCCATTTTGACAATACATCCACCCGCTGCTGTACACATCATGGATTAGGTGATGTGAAATAGTTGACTTTATTTGCAGTATACTTTTTCCTTTATTTGGTTGTGTTTAGGGGGTTCTTCCCCGCGGTGTTTAGGGAAAATCATGCGAGATTTGCATAACTTGAATTATTGGAGCTCTGATAATGCGAACAACCACATATCGTACTTTGTAACCAAATGGGTTTAAAATCAACTTGCAATATTGCTTTAAAAAAAAGTCTCAGCATCTCATAGCTGAAGTACTTCTTCTCTTCTTATGCAACTTGAAATTTAATTTTTAATATTAAAATGCCACAAAAATGTCATTGGTGTAGTAGTAAAAATAAATTTTGCATGTTTTCTGAAACGTGGAGTATGAGACATAAATGAGATTAGAATTTCTGTGAGCAGGAGAAGAAATATTTTTCTCAGCAGAGGATTGAGTGAAGAACAGAGAGGTCAATTTTAAAACCTTTCATTTTGTGTGATTACAGCCATGCTGCAAATGCCATTTCACTCTAAGGGAGGACTTTAAAACATACCTTACTTCTTGATTTGTGCTGCAGGTCAGATTAACTAAAATGGTTATTGTGTCACCCTAGAGATTCCTTCTTGCTGCAAGACCAGACTTTAAACTCTATTTTTATTATTAAAAAGGCCAGCAGCAACAAAGACTATTTTACAAGTTCTGAGACGTTTTCATAGCAATTTGATCTTTATACACAGGTTTTTAGAACTCTTTGTACTGTGATTCTTAGCGTATGTAAAAATCAGAAAGAGGGGAGAAGGAGCATGAACATTCATTTGCCTTGAGACTGTCCCCTCTTGATGTCCTTCTTGGGGAGTGAATTTTGAACAGAACATGTGTTGTACTCCTGTGTCGTGGTGGAACAGCAGCTCCTTTCAGCAGATGAAGTAGGTCAGGTTGAGGGGTAACCAGCTCGTTTGTGGGTCCCATGTATGGTGCAGGTTCCTTCTGCTCCTTTTAAATAGCTGTTACACACTTCTGCCTTCAAGGGAGAAAAAGCATCAGTTTTCAAGATACAAACCTGGGCGTGACAGTTTCCATTTGTATCCTATTGGTCAGAGACACCCGTACTAATAAAACTGGCCCCAAGAAGTGAGACAAAACTAGATGCAGCTTCTCTATGTTATATTTTAATAAAATTTATATACTACTTTTACTCTTTCACTTGCTGCAGTGATCTTTCTGCCCTAACTTGTGTGCTACAAAACTGTCTGTTAAAGAAAGATTTGACTCAACATAGTTGCCTCTTGCTCTTTCCTAATCTTGTTTAGGAAAATCCAGCATTAGTTAGCCAGCCAGTATCCTCAGGTATCCCTTGATGTTATCTGCCTGTCTTTTGCTTATCCTGTTCTTTTTTACTATGTGCATAACATTTGGACATTTAATCTCACACTTTTTAATAGAACAAAACTTGATGAAAAGATGATTTTCCTGGCTTCAGCAGGGTAATTTGGATGTCTGCCTCTATTACTTAATGGGGATCTGTTGAGTCCATTATAGAGATTGAGTGTTTAAATTCATTTATCTTAATTATATTCTCAGAAAAATCCCCAAGATGTCTAGAATGCAAGATTATGATTTCTTTTTTTTTTTTTCCCCTTTTACTCTGAAACCCTGGTGAGATTTTGCCTGATTGGAAAAATCTTGTGACTGGTTATGAGGTGGAAGATTATTGGCGAGAGTAGATAATGGTAATAACGTGTTTCTGATGTTGTTTTGGGAACTGCACAGCCAAAGATGCATCAATTCTGTTTCTAGAAGGCACATCTTTTTCATACCAAGTGTCACCTCATCCTTTTTGTCAGTGGGTTTTCTGCCAGCATTACCCTTCTTCACCGGTGCTCCCTCCTGCAGGGCATCTGTGTCGACAGCATGATGTCTTAGCATCCTGGTACTTCACCAAGAGGTGCTCAACCCACCCAATCCCCTCTGTCCTGTGCTCATGCCAACCCAAAGTCCCCTCAATACCTAATCCCTAGCTCTGCGTCTTGTCGTCAGTCTTTACCATGGCTATCCATCAGCATTAGCTGTTACTTCAGTGCTCCTTCAAGCCAGTGACCAAATCTTCAACAGCTGCCCATCTTTGACATGTCTAACCACAGATAAGCTGGTTTGGAGGTGTTTCGTAGGGTTGAGGAACGGGGAGGATATGTTTTGCAGTGACTTCCAGGAATGGAAGCACAAGGCTAGGCTCATAAAGGCTTCTGGTTTGGGTGGTGGTTTTGCTGTTTTAAGGGCTTTGTAAGTCCTTTTCATTTTAAGCGTAATGATTCTTGAAAGTAAAGCAAATCATTTCCTCTTCTGAAGTTCTTTGTCACTGGAACCTTTTGGAATTTAATCTGGCCCCAGAGGGATGCCATGTGCATGGCATGCTATAATGCCCCTTCTCATGGCATGAAGACTGTGGTGGACCTGCAGCTACTGTGACAACTGACAAGAAGATGTCCTTCTATCAGGATGTTCTGTAACTGCCTGTAAGTGGAGATTACTTCACGTCTCGGAGGCCTGGGCAACTGAGGCTGGAAGTCAGCATGTGCCTTTCAAAGAATTTCAATGTTTTATTGCTCCCAAATGACCCAGGGAGTAATGAAGACATCACATAAAAATTGTGTCTAAGCCTGAGTATGCTACAGAGTTTGTGAAGTTTCAAGTTACTTTTTCAGCTTTCATCTTACTTTCCTCCAGTGCGGATTGGTTGCAATGTGTTCCTGAGTATAAGTATACATATTTAAGACTGAGATTAAAGATAAATTTATCTTAAATATTTTGGGCAAGTAAGCCAGCTGGAGGTAACCTCAGACAATTGCGGAACACTAGTAGTTTTCAAGTTTAAGGGCCCTAAGACTTCTAGTCTAAAATGTTCTTTAATATTGCATATTTGACAAAACAAATAAAACCCCATTCAGAACTGGATGATTTCTGGTAAATGAATGTTTACACTGTACATAAAACTGAGAATAGTGGATGTGGTAAGTGAATGATGATATCTAGCATTGAAGAAGTCCTACTACATTTCTGTAAGCAAAACCTATATAACGTGATCAGAGCTGACTTGCTTTCATAACTGAAGAATTTATCTCATCTTCCAAAGGAAAAAACAAACCAGAAAATACCAAACTCCCCAAAACAACTACTCTCAACATATGTCTGTCCAATTCTTGCATTCTGTGATTTCTGCTGAAAATCTTGCATAGTATGAGTCTTACAGTGGAGCATGTCATTTTAGAATTCTTGCACTGAAATACCGTTTTTCTTTAAATACCCTAGCTGGCTGCAATACTTGATGTGAATCTGCCAGCATCACTAAAGTAAGAAGTCTACCGATCTCAAGTAAAATAACCGACTTGCTGCATAGTTGTTTCAAGATCAGATCTTAACAAGCTGGATTTCTTTTCTCCACATGGGATCTCTGAACTGAAAAACAAGCAAAAACATAGTGTATTGCAAGCTTAGTAAGCAAAATATCTGTACTGATTGAATGAAGAATTCCAATTAATTTATTATTTTAAATATTTGTGAGGCTGAAGAAAGTGAGGAGATGTTTTGCTGTCATGATATGGCTCTACTTTCTTTAAATACACAGACAGGCATGAATGTAGAGAATTCCCATCCAAACAGCTTTTCTACATCCTGGCAGCAGAAAAGAGCATGGGCTGAGGAGCTATTCTGGTTGCATGTCTGATCATTTAAAGATTAATGTCAAACCTAGAGTTCTTTTTGTTTTAAGATTAAATTCAACCAGAGTAAATAGAAAAGCTTCCTTCTCTACAGGGAGAGAGAGCTCCTCTCCACCCATGCTGCAGATTGGACAGCTGGCAGATCTGAAAGCAATGGGGTTACATTAGCAAGGTGGCCAATCCAAGCTAATAAGTCTACTAGCAGGTTGAGCTGAGCTCTAGAGAAGCTGGTATCTATAGTTATCGAATAGAATGAAGTAGTAGGTACCTTGAATTGCAGAGATAACTTTAAAAAAAAATAATAAAAATCCTCATCACTATGAGTTTCTCTCCCATGGGGTAGAGGTTGTTTCTAAGGTTTCCTTTGTGTTGAATAGTGTTTGGAGGTGAGTGGAAATAAATATAGGCAGTGCATCTCTAACTTGCTTCAGATGTGCCTGAAGATTCAAATATTTACTGAGAAAAAAAAGAATATTGGTGAACTGGTATTCATCCTGTTCAGTTGGATAATAAGATGTTTCAGCATGTCAGTATGGAGTGCTGGGTGAAGAAATTGTCTTGCTTGTGTAGTTAGGAATTGAAATTTTGAATTAAGAATATGGCCAGTTCACAGAATCTGGTAAGTTCAAGTTTTAATACAAATCTGTTCTTATAAATTTTGACCAATATTTTCTGTTAATCAGAAATGGCAAAGCTTCTGAGCTGAGGCACCAGCATCAAGGCTCCTCCTAAGGCTGTGTTGATACCACAATATGGTCTCCACAGAAATGTTGCTTATGCAGTGCTATCTACAGGGCTGTCCGTGTTTCAAGGCTCTAAGCATGACTTCAGTATTGGAATATGTCAAAAGTCCAGAAAGATGGAAAGGATGCTGTGAAATATGTTGTTTCAGTAGAGACTGCAGAACTGTCTGAAGCTGCCATGAAGGGAATCGGGACCTTTAGGATGCTATATATCATAGGTAATGTAAGTGTTTTCTTTTTAAATTAGATGCAACAACTAGAGTTAGCACAAATGCAACAAAGAGAAGCCAACCTCACAGCTTTGGCAGCCATTGGACCAAGGAAGAAAAGACTGTTGGATTCATCAAACATTGGATCTGGGCTGGAGGTATGGAGATGACTTACATGTTGTATCTTTATACTGAATTATTTTTATCCTTCCTTGTAGGAAGAAGTGAGAATTGTCTTACACTAAATGGCTGATTATATACTGGGAGAAAGCTAATCTGTGTGTTAGATACTTGAAAAGATTGTTTCTGGTCAATTTGATGGGGTTGTTTAACTGCGTGTAATAGGAAGAACTGTACACATAAGAGCACTTGTGCAAAGGAATGAATGAAATGATGACTCGGAGAAACTCCCATCTGCAGTGGAGGGTAAAGTCTCATCTGCTGTGGTCTTCCACAGCAGCTTGTTGTGGTGACTCCCCAGCTGAAGTCATGATGGCTGTTTTGGATGCCTTTTGAGATGTTTCTTCCTTCAACATTTGGCTACAGATTTTTTTCCATGCACAATGCATAGGGACTCTTTTCAAATACATTGAGTTCACCTTGGTTAGATTCCCAAAAAAAGCATAAATAAATAAAGCTTCACCATTCAGTTCCTGTGATGAGCCAGATCACCTTTTCTGGATCATGCTGCCTTTTAAAAGTGCCTTCAGGGTGCTCTTAACAAATGTTGGTCTGAAGAAATCTCTTAATGTGCTGGAGGTAACTGTTTCTGAGACCTGGAAAGCTTACAGAGCTGCAGAAGTTCTTTGCAAGGAGACCAACAGCCTACTTCTGTTAGCAACCACCTCGGCTGGAGATGGGGATGTGTTGCAGGCTGTCGTTCAAGTAGTGGCTCCAGTTTTTGCCCTCTTTCTCATGAAGCCTCAGCATTGCTCAAGTGAACAGCTGCTTGGCTTGTGACCCAAGCACGGTGAGCAGAAGCCTGGAAAGTAACTTCTGTGTGGAAGAAGTGGTGGTAAACTTGTACTTTCTGAGAAACCTTAAGTCTTTTTCATTCTTGTGATCTAGGAAGCTTAAACAGTTGCTAGAATTGAAAATACTCTGGAGTTTTCGTATGCTGGAGTCTGAAATGACATTATATAAAGCTCATTTATTTGTGATATAACTGGGACAGTGGTGGCATCTTGTCCTGTAGGGTTTCTCTCAGTCTTTTTTCTGACGTGAAGACACAATTACGTCCTTGTATACTCCCTGTTTTACCATGAATGAACTGAAGGAATCTGTATCTAAGCAAGCTGCAGAAGGCAGTGTTCCCAGCTACTCTTCCTTTGAAGCTTTTTAATACACTTTCACACGAAGCTGAAGGTCTAGTTTATTTTTTTTTAATAATACCACTGGAAAAACTTGAAAAAATGAGTCTAGTACAAGAACAGTTTTCCCCATCCTTTTCTCCTCTTCTCCCAAGCTTCTGTCGAGTAACTATTCCTGTTCTTCATAGTGGTTTTCTGTAATTGTTGCCTGATTTGTTTCTGAATATTTAACAAGTCTGCCTGTTAGGTACTTTTCAGTTATTTCTCATCGTTTGCAGTGTGTCTGCTTTATTAAAAGCTTTGGGAGATTGTGCCAAAGTGAGAGAGATGGCAGTGTTGCTATTGAAAGGTGGTGATCCATTATTTACATGTCCACGTTCCTTTAAACTGGCAATAATGTACTGAAAACTGATCATAAACCTTGACAGCATTTCATTGTCACAAATTTACTTGCTGTATTTTAAGATGCTTCCCATATAAGCTGCCTTAGACATGAGTTGTAAGGGCAGTAGGTGAAACTACTTTTGTTTCTCACATGTAATATTCCAGTGCCTGGCGTCACGCTTCCAGAAAGCAATTTCTGCAGCTTTTTTTTTTTGTGAACTTATGCAGAATAGCAAACTTGAGAAGAATGTTTAGACTTAGACATTTAAGTGTCCCAGTGTATCAGAGTGGGATTTATAAAAGGCTTAAGACTTCTCATGTGCAATAAAGAATGGTTTTGACAAGCACTCTCTAGTTCAAGAAGCAGAACATTTGTAATACATTCATGATAACATGGCAAAACATCCTGAGCAGTAAACAACATTCCATTCTTCAGAGATGAAAGGAGGTTTTTGAAACCGAATGCAAGTACAATATGGCCTTAGGCTGATACACATTTGGGCATCTTTAAAATCATCTTTTTGGGCAACCTGTCTGAGAATAATTTAAACAGGCAGAATGTACTTTCTCATTTCAAATTGCAAATATAGACAGCTTTACTCTCAAGTAATGTTAAATCTCAGAACTTCCTGACTGTGCAATGGTAAGGAGCAAATCTATGCATAATACTCCTGTGACCATTTTTAAATTTTTTTTAAAGCCTAGTGTCTTGGTAGACAGGTATGATGGAAGAAGTTATTCATGAATATGAATATGAATGAAACAAATGAGATGGATATGAATGAAATCACTGATACTAACTGCATTCTGTTTTTTTCAACTAAGACTTCAACATTCCTTGGGTAATGCTCTTTGTACAATGCTTGTACCTTTTATGTCTGCGTTAGAGCAAAGTTGACTCTTCAGTTTCTTTTTGTCATTGTGTACTCAATAATTAAAGGAAAGGAATTGTTTCAAGCCATTGCTGAGGTAAACTGGAACCCTAAGGTATTTGGAGAGACAGGGAAGAAATAATCACTTACAGTATGTATTAAAAAGTGAAACTTTGTAAGCAAATTTGTTAAATATTTGCCTTTCTTTATTCGGTACAAAACTATTGTGAGTGCTGGAAGAGTGCAGCTCAGCAGACTGCGTTTGTACGGATCTGCTACCTCCGGTGGCAGTAACAGCAAGTGTGAAGGGCTACAAACAGGATTTTGTTAGCGTACCATGGTTTCTTTCTCCACAAGTTAGTATCTGTGCTTAATTGGGATGGTTCCTCAGGATGAGGCATCTTCCTCCGTATGCTGCCACCTGGTTTTGCACCTCTTTGGGAAGGTCTTTCTCCTGGGTTAGTTCAATGCCCGACTCCTTCACGTTCATCCTATCTCGTTCTCTGAAATTCTGCTTTCTTTACTTGGTTTGCTAAGGAGACCTCTTATAGATTATTTTAATCTGGGAACTAGAACATGTAGTAACATGAGCATGTGCTTTGCAGCTAGGAGCCTGTTTAGGAGGAGCTATGTCACTTTGTAGCGTGGCAGGTAGTGAATACGGAGGTTCTTGCCCTGAAGAGTGACTGCCAACTAATTTTGACCTAACAGCAATATAAAAAGGGTAAACTGTATCTTGCCATGATTATTGCTTATGTATCACTAACCTTGAAATATCAGTAGGTGCAAATCCATGAAGATCTCGAAATGAAAAAATAATGCAAATACTCTAGGCCTAATTAAAAAAAAGAAACAACACAAAAAAGCATCAATATAATGGGAATTCTTTTCCACTTCTGGTTGGAAACACTCGTTGGGGTAGTTTTGCATGTTCTTTTCACTACAACTTAACATTTGAATGGTATTGTTCAGAAAGAGTAATTTGAGAAAGCCGTGGTAAGAAAATCCCTCTATTGTGAAAATGTGTTAATTGGTGCTACTTGTATTCCAGAGGTGGTAATATCTTCATCTCTGTTCTGGTCCCTCTGGACACTTGGATACAATGAGGAGGAGAGGCCTTTGTATTTCATTCATATGTGTTTTGGGGTTTGTGTATTTGTTACCCATCTCTTTTCCTTTTTGGAGGAGCATGTGGTGAACAGTAAAGGGTGGGAAGAATTGAAAAATAATTTGTCTTGAGAAGGGAGAACACTTCTAAAACAAATCAGAAAAAAAGTAAACTTGAAGCCACAAACTATTTTCCTGATTCTGTGTACTGTTTTGTAGCTTTTATTGGTTAGCAACATGCCCCATAGTGTTTTCAATGCTGAGAAAAAACTCAGGGATTATTTTGGATTAAGTTTTACTGCTTTTCTGATGACAAAGCTATTTTGGAAACAGTTTTGTCTCATTCTCACTGTAACTGGAGTCTTAGAAAGTTGAGAACATTTCCAGATACTTAAAAGCTCTTTTCTGTGAGGAAACAGGCTGCAGTTCTGTGTCCTTAACATTTCTTTCCCCCTATCCAAAGGTGTCCCGGCTCCCATCTCATCTTTGACCTTGAGCTGAGAGCAGTATATTTATACTGTATCGCAGAGCAGGGAGGAAAAAAAAATCTAGATGCGTTTTTGAAAATTGAGTTAGAAGACTGGCTGTTACTCTTAGAGTCAGTTCTGAAGGCTGTGGTTGGACCATTCTTGTGGTTTGTACAGGAAAAGTTACTTTGATGCCTGTGCTTCGGTGTAATTTTGGGGGGGAGGCTCCTTGCTTCTCATCTGTTTTCTGTCTCAGTGGTAACACGTTAACTCCTTGGAAATGATACAGGCTGTCTTGCCTGAAAGTGCTGTTGGTGGTGGGACCTTCACTTGCCTTCTTCCAGGATGGTCACATTGACTGACTCGCGGGTAAATCTTGTGTCTTTTCTTTTTGCCTTGATCTAATGGCAAAGGAAACTTCCTCCTTCCAGATACTGCTTGTGGCTGTTCTCCCCTACCAAAACTGGCTGCTTGAGTCTTGCCTTGCCACCCATAGCCTAGCTCTGCTGTGGAAAAAGGCCACTGCAAGTAGCTGCCACAAGAGGTAAATGATGCAGCTGCTCTCCTGGGGCCAGTGCAGAGCCATACAAGTACTTTCTTTCTGTCAAGCTCCCAGCTCTGGCCAACATGAGTAAATTAATGTGATACTTCCAGGGTGACGTGCATCTAATATAGCAGTCCACAAACAAGCTTATATTCTCCTTCTGGGAAGAAGTTTGGCAAGAAGAAATGGGAGAAATGGCGCTTTTTTTGCCACACTGATATTGTTCCATTTTTAGTAGTGTTTGTAGGTGGAGAAAACAAGCTTGTCATCTTCTCTTCCAGGGCTAGTCTTTGCCACATCTGATCATTGTTAGCAGTACTTAAACTTACTGTTCTTGCTCTACAGCTTAGGATGCTGGTATGCATGCTGATTAAACATATTCAGTATATGGTGCTTACTTAAGCTTTGGCAATGCTCTTATGGCTGACCTAGGAAGAACTAAGCTCTTTGAGCAACAAGTCCTAATGACCCCAACTGTTCCAAATAGTCCCAAATTTGTGCCAAGGAAGGTTTGAGTTGGATATTAGGAGGAGCTTTTTCACTGAAAAGATTGTCAGGCAGTGGGACAGGTTGCTCCGGGAGGCAGCTGGGTCACCATCCCTGGAGGAGTTTAAAAGGCATGTAGATGCTGAGCCTGGGGATATGGTTTAGCGGCTGACTTGGCAGACCTGGGTTGATGGATGGACTTTATCTTAAACGTCTTTTCCAACCAAAGCTATTCTATGAAATTATTGGGGAGGAGAGTTGTTTTATTTTTTCCACTGTGTGACAATCAAATCACTTTGGGATTTTTTGGCATTTATGAGAGGGATGTGTGGCAGTTAAGGAGTATGTGGCTTTACGCTCTTATTAAGCAGTAGTTGTTGAAGGTACTGCCACAATTTCGGCCATAAGCTCTTCTAATGAGAGGACACGCTAACATAATTCATCAACTTCAGTACTGATGTTACAGATATGACTACATCTAAATGTGATTTAAATGCAGAAGCTGGCTCTGTAGCAAAAGACGGCAGGTTTGCTGCTCTTTGTGTATCCATGGGGCTCAAAGAGGCTGCTAGCTGCCTGGCGTTAATATGTGATAGTCTGCCAAAGCATTTTCTTAAAAGCTGCAGAAGAATTTTAAAGCAAAAACTTTAAATTGTACCTAGACTACTTGCATGTAAGTAGGTGCTCAGAGCCACGTTACAAAATCTATTCCTCCACTTGAGAGGTTTTCCTCTCTTTCTCTGTGTCTGTCTCTCTCTACCACCCAAGCCCATAGGTCTAAAATGATAGAAAGGAGTGTGCTTGGGTTTTTTTCCTACTTTGCATATGCTTAACGTATGCAGACTCTTGATTTCAGTTTCTGCTTCTTATTCAAGCTATCAGACAATTAAAGAGTCTACAGTGTGGTCATACCTTTGGGGAAGAGGGGAGCTAGAAGTGTTACTGCAATTATAAACTATGGCTTCAGCATCTTACATATCTGCTGCAAGACCTAAGCACAGCCCTGTCAGCTAGTGAGTTTCAATTTCAGTACTGAATTTCCTGACTGCTGTCAGTCTAGGCCTTACACTTGATGTGAATTTTTTTTCCCATGTAAATAGGCAAAAATATTCTTGACTGCCATTCACCCACTTCAGAAATACAGTTCCTTGGCCCATATCGTGCCTTCTCTATGCAAGAGATGAACTTAATTCTTCTTATGTGTGAAAGATATCTGCAATTTAAATGACTAATTGTGTTGTAGCTTTAGGCTGAACATATTGGTAATGCACAAATGTTGATGACATGTGAAGGGTCAAGAGATTTATAATTTAGTTGACAATACATTGCTTAAAATGATGTGGCAAAGAGCCAGAAAATTTCAGCTTAATAATCGTCTATTAACTAACATGACATATTTGTATAGTATTCGTTACCTCCAGGTACAGATTAAGCATCTGATGTAGCCATACGAAGTGACATGCGTACATGAATCTTGGGCATAATAGTGAATAAACTGACGTTGCATTCACAGTAATTTGTTTCAATATGTAAAACATGTTGTTGCCTACATTTGAAAAGACTTGTAGGAATGTTGCAACGAAATCTGAGGAAAAATGCATAGTTCTCTATTAGATAGATCTGACAGCTTCATGAGGCTTCTTTGTAGGCTGAAGATAACATCATAAATGTACATGCTTGGTTTTCAGCTGCATAAGAAGTCAACCTGGAATTAGAGATCTAAGCTTTTCAGACATTGGCTTGATTTACTCTAATGGTCTATAAGTTTTAAAAAATAAAAAAATCTTGAAAACCCCAACCACCTAACACATGCAACTTTAAAAAACAGATCATATAAATATTGAGTAATGTAGTATTTTACATACATGTAAATATAGGAGTATTCCTATCAGACTGTAGAACGGGCAGCATCAGTAGGCTGGCCTGTCACCAAAGTAATATTAGCTTCTTTCACTTTGTTTTCTCTGGCCTAAATTAGGTGCTTGTTTGTACAAGCAAAACTGCCACAATTCTGGCAGAGTCTATTCCTTTCCTCTTGCTGCTGGGGAATACAGAGGAAAGTGTTTGAGCACTCCACAATGTGTTAATGGCTTTTTAACCCTTTTCCCTTCCGTGAAACAGGAACATGTTCTGTCTCTTACAGCTGGAAAACTAAGGTACACCTAGATATCATGGACCTCACTCAGTGTGTTCGCAGGTGACAGAGCTCAGGCTTGAACCTGGATGCTTTTGCTCTGATTGACCAGGTGCACTTGCCACCTTTCGACAGTATCTCTGCTGCACACAGCTGTAATTTTTCAGTGTTTGGAGATGTCATTGAAAACTCTCTCATGACTTTGCTTCCTTCTGCTGGTAGTATTTTTATAACGTGCAGCAGAGCTGCAATGACTCTCTTGAGATCTTGTCTCTGGAACTGGGATGTGTTTATGCCACACCAAAAATTGAAATGAGAACTCTTGAGTTGATTTTTAACGTTTGACTGGACACTTTGCTGCCTTAAAGTGCTTCCTTCCTGACGATTTCAAATTTTGCATGTGATTGGTATGAAGCCTTTGAATTGGAGGGAGGAGGGAGGGAACATGTACTCTGCCACTGAGCCTGACCCAAACTTGGTGAGAAGGAAGGTGTCTGCTGACCTCTCTGAGCTTTCTGTCAGGGCCTGTAGAATAGCTCTGAGCAGCTTTGATATCCTTGTCAGCACCTGTGATCCAGGCTCACATGCTCCAGATACCTTGGAGACTGGGAATGATGTGATGGTAGCTCTGGTAAAGGAAGAGCAGAAGTGTCTTTATCAGCTTCATGCTTGCCTTTTCCGAGAGAGTTGGCATTCAGTTCTCGGTCCGGCCACTGGAGAGAGCTCTAGAGACCTTAAAGCAGGTTTCAGGAGCAACCTCTCAACAAACCTAGCTGCAAAACTAGCTACTCTGTGATGTCTTCTGTTTCCATGATCAGTGAGAGTAACTGATCTCTGTCGGGTGTATATGAAAGGCTCTAGGCATCAACAAAAGGACAGTGTGTTGCTTTGGCAAAGTTACTGGTTTGACTTAGCTCTGAGGACAGGCCAAAAGCAGGACTGCAGCCACTGTGGCTGTCCCAGGCTACATGTCTCTGTGTTGTTTCACTTTTGGAAGGAAAGTGGGGTGCTGGACGTTCAGCGTCCTCTATGGAGAAGAGGAGCATTCCCAATTAAGAAAAAAAGTTGCTAGTTAAGGCACTAAATTGTTAGGTGGTGCAGAAGGGGCCTGCAGTCTGGTTGCAGTACCCTTTGCTAGAATTGGTTCTACAGGGATGCATTTTATATTCACTTATCTTTGTAGCTGTCTGTGGCCTGGCTGAAAAGCAGCACTTTTCACTTCCCCTCAGAAGAGGCTGAAGGCTTTTGCAGTGAAGAATCTCCCAAAACAGCAAGATGGAAGCAGTTGCTGCCCAGCTACGAGGAACATAACAGAGATGCCTAGGAGCGAGGAGTGGGCTGGTGGTGTTCTAACCAGGGTATTTAAGCTCTCAATATGTGGGAGCTTCTGTGCAGGAAGAGCTGTATGAGATGTGAAGCAAAGGACTACTGACTGTTGCCTAGTGCCAGACAAGGTCAGCTTGCTGCCCACCAGAAACTTGCTCAAGTGGAGGCTCTGCAAACTGAGCAACAGAAGACCCTCCCCTGAAGTGTCCCATGTGTCAGCTGGAGAGCTTGGAGTTGAGCACTTCTTAAATAAGGTCTTGAACATTAACAGAGGTGCCTATGATAGTTAATTTTGATGTGCAGATGACTTCTTAAGTGTTTTCACTTTTGATTCTCTAAATGTTTTATTACAAAAAGACAGGCAGTACGGCACCCTCCACTGCTTAGTCCAAAGTCCAAAACAAAATGGTGAGAGACCAGTGTTTTGATGCAGAAGTGGAGAATGGTTAGCTGAAAGGAGTTAGTGCTCCTCCCCATATCAACTTAGTTCAGAGTTCCCCAGTGCAGTCTCAGTCTAGACTGGAACGACCTATGCTGTCTGTTGGCTTCTTTAATTTTAAATCATCATGAACTTTGAGAGAAGGACTTTTTCTTATAACTTGGATGTGGTAGCAGCCATTGGTGTAGGTATGTTCAGTAAGAAGTCAAAGAGCCCGGCCCCTGGAGTGCTGTACTCGGTAGCTCTGATCGTTTGGTGTGATGCTGCCTGAAACTTAGAGGTGTGAATTCCCTGTCATAACAAACAGGAGTCCAGGGTAAGCTTTGGCTTTGGTTGTGATATTACAGCATAACGTCGCTTTACGTTTCTGCGCTGGGCATGATGGATAAGAATTTAAGAATAAACAAATCCATAACTCTGAAATGCAGGCGGCTTAACGCTTCTGCCCTGTTGCAGCATCTTGCAGCTCTGACAGCTTCCAAAGCGGGCTGGGGGATTTGTGCTGTCTGCCACCCTCCTCTCTGTAAGGGAGGGAACAGGATGGAGGTGGCTTTGTTTGGTGTCTTTGTAAAGGTAAGACTTCTACTCTAATGACTATTTAGAGAGAAAATACTTTCACCTCAATAAGTTCTTTGAATTATAAAGGGCATTGCTGTTGGGTTACTGAAAACCCTTGGGGTTTGTTTCATTTATAACATTGCCTTGGGCCTTCTGCTGCATCCTGTTGGATTGACCTCCTTTTCAACCCGTGCTGGCAGCTGCATTGCAGAGCTATCTTTTCCCTGGATCCTTCAGAGTTGTCATATGACAAACTTGAACTGTGACCCTTTTGTGTCTTACCAGGACAGCAGTGCCCTCTCTGTGCGATGTGGCCAGCAGTCTTCCCCACATACACATTTGTTCCAAGCCATTTAACAAACTGAAAGTTTCAAATGATGGCATTTCATAGTCTTTAATAGTATCGACTGTAAAGCAAATGAAATGGTGCTGAATACCCTGCATGCTGCTAGTAAGAAACACAGTTTCCATTCCTGCAATATGCCCTGGGTTTTCTGTGGTTTCTGTGTGCTCTCTAGTGAATCTCTCTATTTTTTAAATAAATTTCAGTGTTTCCCCCCCTAACAACAGTAACATTCGCTGCTGTGTAGTCAAGCACTGGTATTTGTTTCTAATGTGGGGGTTTTTAACCAGATTTCTCTAAGCAAAGTGGACAAAGTAATTTTGCTGAAGTCTTGCAGAGAATGTTAGGGTAAGAACTGATACAGTTAACACGGCATCCAAGCAACACCATCTCCAATTGGTGTTGATGCTGGCAGGCATTGCCTTGCTGAAGTTACAGAGACTGAGCACTTGTATTTGTACAAATTGCATTCATTACCAAGAACCCTCCAGTAGCGATAAGAGACTGGCGGTGTAGCACAGATTGGCTCCAAGATAAGTGGCCAGTCTATTGTGCAGCTCATGGTAATCTTCCTCCTCCCCGCCCCTAATAATAAATCTTGGGGCATTTTGGAATGCGTGGGGGTTGCTCATTCCAGTAGCCTGAATGTATAACTACTAAACATCATCATCTCCTACCAATTGTGCTTTCATAACCAAGTGAGGCAGCCGACTGAGATGGATAGGCTCAGACAGAGTGTTCTCAACACGTGGGTGCTTTGACTGTGTGTATTTGTTGCTCCCTTGAAGGACAATTCACAGGTGATGGCCAGGGTAAGAGTTCCTTCTGGCCGTGTTTCAGGGTGATGGTTTCCTTCAACAAGAGATGCAAACAGCTGGAGCTTGGGCGGGGGGTTGCAGTGGGAGTAAGAGCCGTGCACAACCTGGGGCTCTACAGAGGAACTGTGGTAGTACCTTCTTTGTAGTTAGCTTATCCTTTCTCAGTGCAAGTGTCTGCGTGGTATGCCTTCACTGAAACAGCAGTTGTTTTTCTTAATCCTACAGTTTTAAAGAGAAGAAAAATAGAATTTTCTGTTTGCTTTGAATGAAGTAAACCATCAGCTGGAAAGTGCATGTTTTGTCTTTTAAAGCTGCTAATGTGCAAGGCCTTCTGCATTGCTGGTTTTCAACATATAAAGCTGAGCATCAGCAGGCTAGTTTGAAGTGAGCAGGTGGTATAATCCAACCGGTTTGGTTAAAAACTTCTATTTACATGGAATTCTAATTTTTTTTTTCTCTCTCCCTCCCCCATTTAGGGTTTGAATGGCAATAGAGTTGCTCCTGGATCATCAGGATTTAGCCTTACGAAACAGCTGCTCTGTCCAAGAATAACCCGTATCTGTCTCAGGGACTTGATATTCTGCATGGAACAAGAGAGGGAGATGAAGCATTCTCTAACCTTGTACCGTGCTCTTCTGAAGTGATTTGAATTTTACATTTCACCTTGCTGTCTACTGCCAAAGAAAACACTGAAGCATTGTTGCACTGTCTTGAAATTCCAATTTCTGGAAAATAATCCGTTGTAAGGATAACTCTTGTTTACAGATAAACATTTTTATTAAATACCTAACTTAGCACCTGTAGGGTTTTTAATAATATTTGGCTTAAACCAGTCTGTAAACCAGTGAAAACACTGAGCTGCACACACAGGCACCTGACTACTGGCTTGCATTTAACTGTCTTGCAGGCTCTGAGGGCTGGATATGTGTCCATTGTTTATATATGTCGCTTGCTTCAGTATTCCAGAGTCTGCACTATCTGTTCTACATGTACTGCCTTCTAACCCAACCTTATTTAGGGAAACAAATAACACTTTGAAGGCACTGCATGGCATGGCAACTGCATTTAACCAAGAACCAGCAGTCAGCCAACACGCTAATGTATTGCCTATCTGACTCAGCATCTCCTTACATTTTCTGGATTTACAGTTACTACTGGGTGCTTGTTTGTGGAGAACAAAGTAGTAAGCAAAAGGAACATCAGCCAGTGTAGTTGACATACTGAGATGGGTGTGGAAAATTTGGAGTTACTAAACTTGAATGCAAGAAGTGATAGAGTCTGAAAAGGGAAGGGTAAACAGAAGAAACAGTTTTGTCTTTCTGTAGATATAAAAAACAACATTGAGCTTGAGCATAGATGTAGAAAGCAATGAACAAAAGCAACCTGTGGTGACTGGAAAAAAAAGGGAAAACTTGAGGTGCATCCAAACTTTGCAAATGGAGGCTATCTTAAGGAGAAAAGCGGTGTTCCAAAGCACAGGATTCGCTACTTCAATTAGAATCTTGATTTAATACCTTAATGTGCTGTAACATGGAAAATTCCCAAGTAGAAAGTATTTAGACAGTTGTCTGGTTTCTGTTATTAAGACTGCTAGAATAGATTCAGATATTTTCTACTTGCTGGTAAAGACTGCCTTGTGGTGGAAGGAAAAGCCTCTGGGTCACCCTTCTCCAAACATTTTGCCTCCCAGGACACAGTGCTGTTATAGCATGGCTGTTTCCCAGGACTGGTGGGAGAGGCACTGCCTGTATCGAATGGCTTCCTGCCGAAAATTTTTT
>NW_009699621.1:42324-47581 GCF_000703405.1 Apaloderma vittatum
TATTTTTTTTAAGGAACAAGCTTCCTATGGTTATTTGGCATGTTACTTCAAAACTTGAAGCGATGCTTCAAATGCCCTCCACTGTCAAAACCACTGCAGGTAGTGGCCAGATTCACTAAGTTTTGAATCGGTTATGATTTTGTTGTTGTTGTTGGAACAATAGCAGACAAATTTAGTAAATGGATGTTGTATATTATTTGTATATGTATATATAGCATATATATATATATATATGGAGAAAAAGCAGTACTTTGGCCAAGCTATAGTTTGCAAGATATTGATGGCATCAGGCAAAATTGTTTTGTATAATTAAATGCTTAGCTTTACTTTTTATGTAAAGTGCAGCATTTTCCATATTTGTGTACTGTATCTTATTGACCAGATGTTTAAAATTATTTTAAATACTGCATTAAAGCAATTATTTTATTAAAAATAATAAATTGGTAACTTTGTTTCCTAATGTGAGAAATTCAGCATCTGAAGCTGTCATCACCGTGACTAATGGCGTGGCTCCGGCTATCTGCCAATCACAGTAATTGGCACGGTTGCCTCACGTGATACATTAATGATAAACATCTATATTTTAGGGTTCTTATACAGAACTAGGTGACAGAGCAAAAGATTACTTGAAGGGGGAGCGGTGGGCAGGGAGGAAAAAGCAACCTCTCATTTGTCTGATTTCCCCTAGCATAGAGGCTGGGATTGTTTGGGGTTTCTTCACGGCTGGGCAGAGGCGAGGGCTTTGCATGTGTTTGGGGAAGAACCATGGAACCGTCTCAGGCTTCAGCAATGTGCAGTGGAAGCATTGTCCTAAATTATTTTTAAAGCAACTCACAATTAATTAAGTGCAGGTTGGAGAACAAAGAGGAGCATCTGCATCTTGCCCTGCCTCTTCATCATCTTTAAACCAGTGTGATGCTAAAATAAAAGATGCTGGAGAGAATAACTGAACTGATAAATAGATATGTATAAAGTATGATGGATGATTCAAATGTTTTTATGGCCTGCCTGCGATGCAGATGGCATGCTTTCATTGCTGCTGTAGCAAGCTATCTTTCATCAGTCATTCTTCTCCTCAACGCCAAAATATTTTATCCAGTAAGGAGTAGCAGACATTTTCAGAAAGGTTTTTCAGCAGGTCTTTAGGCGTAATTTCAGACAAGGCCTTGGTGCAGAGGCTAAGCATATGTGTCTCCCTCCCAGCTGTTCAACCTGCCCCTCATTCAAGCTCAGCTTTGCTTCTGAGAACACCAAGTGTCCCCTGAAGTGGCACTTAGGAGACACTTGGGCTTTGCTCAGCTGCACCTGGAGTTAAAGGATAGAGAACTAAGCATTCACTTCCCCCCTTCTCCCCAATCTCGCTGCCCTTTATAGGAATACTAGAATCCTAGTCATAAGGTGATGAGGACAAACCCTGCCATCGTGCTCCCTTGCTTCTCGGTTCTTGGAATGCTTGTGTCCAGACTTGGGAGCCAGCAGCAGAGACATCTCTGTCACCAGTGCTGCTGGGAGTCCAAAGCTTGCTCCAGGCACTTCTTGCTGTCCAGATGGCCTGCTAGCCTGGTGGTGATTTCTGGTGTACTGAGCTGCCTGGGCAACTATCTCTGCCACTCAAGTATTCACCCTCTAGAGAAAACATTTATACAGTTTTTGAGGGAAAACCTGTTGCTGGCTCTTGACTACTACTGCCTTAGCGGCGTAGCATGCCGAGTTTTGTATGTTATGTGGTGCCAAAGGGGGCTCTGTACTCCTCCAGCTGCTGCTTTTTCCCTTTATTGCCACTTTCAGGTCTTGCTACTGAATCCAGCCCTTTGCACTATCTTTGACTCCAGCTTTTCCCTTCTTCCCCTGGGGAAGACTAGCCGGAGTGCACTAACACACACCCCGCGGCTTTGTCTGAGGTTTAATGAGGAAGGTAGCGGGGGGCTCATGAGACATTGCTAGCTGATTCCTCAAAGCCACTGTGCTCTCTTGGACACTTTGACACGGGTAGCTTGAAGCTACTGTTTGCATCGAGTTGTTCTAGGCCCACTCCCTTGTCAGCACCTGTGTCCTGCCATGTGAGTGCAGTGTGCTCGGTGAAAATGCTGTCAGCTGTTCTCCAGGTTCATCTCTTTGCTCTGCTCTTTGCTTTCCTCTTCTTTTGTAATCACTGGGCTGGAGAAGGAAAGACTAAAGCAAACGAGGATGTCCTGAGGGGCAGACAGTCCAAGTGATTGGGCTTGGTATAATGGACTTGCTCCCAGCCACTTTTCAAATGAGGGCTGCTGGGTTTCTGAGGCCAAGTGCTGCATGCTCTTCCCTCTGTATGTAGCACACGTGATGGCTGCACGTACTCCGAGAGCTGGATCCAGCCGTTCTTATCCCAAGTCCTGTGGGTGGAGCCTGCAGCTCTGGACATACCTGCAATCCGCAGCAAAGGCTTTACTCCTCTGATGAGTGCAAAACTGAGTACCAAAGCTGAAGAACATAGTACACCAGATCTCTCTGGTTTGCTACGTTTGGTACTGGGCTCATTATCAGTGTCAGGGGCATGTCCCACCCTCACTTGGTAGAAAGGTTGTCTAGCTGTAGGCCACAATGTCACTTGGTGCACTTTTGTAAGCTAGATGAGCACCCTTTTTTTTTGCTTTGTAACACTTTGAAGGAACGAGCAAGAAACCTTGTCTTTTCCTTCCAGATACATAAGTCCTTGTTCCTACCGCCTCTTCTTTCCTCTTCAACTGTAGTCACAAGTTGGTCACTCCTTTCCTGCTCACTGAGCTGTTCTGATGTGTCAGCTGCTAACTTTGCTACCCACTCTATCCTCAGGATCTCCTGCTTCACAGTTCACAGGCAGGAGGTTTTTGCTGTTAAGAGGAGAGGAAAAGGAGGATCTCCATCCTGGACTTGAAAGTTGAATGGCTATTCTTGAGTGGAAGGAGGTGGTGGTGCAAATCAACTTACACTAGTCCTAAAGCCACTGCTTTCTGCGCAGGGAGCAAATGCTCGCAGAAGTTCGTGTTTCACGGTGGCCAAGACTTCTGCCATTAGGTCCTACTTTCGTCAAGAGTTATCTACAAGGTCCTTGCAGCAGCAGGTGCTTCCTACCTTCCAAGGGGTGTTTCCCTGACAGACCTAACTAAAGTTCCTTCTGGATACTCCATTAGGGCCTTTCATCTGTCCTCTTCCCTAGTTCCTATCTCACAGTCCCACAGCTTCTCCACATATCTCCTCTGTAGTGTGTTTCTATCTGAGAAGTAGGAAAGGGTGTCTCATGATTCAGGTGGGCATTGGGTGGTATCAGGACCTGCCCTGAGGCCCCAGGGGGCACAGGTACAGAGCTCTGCCTGTGAGTAGTATCACTGCCTCCCCTGGGGCTGTGCCCTGGTGTGAAAGAATAAAGGTGGGGGTCTTCTGCATGGGTACTGCTAAGGCAAAAATGTCATCTTCATCTCAGCAGCTTGGCATGCATGAGCCTGCACTGCAGACTTTACTTGAAGAACTTATCAGTAAGCAGTTACTCTCCCTACCAGATCACAGGAAATATTATTTTTAAATCTATTTGGAATGAAAAATTATCTGACAGATCATCTGTATCTGTTTTTGAGAGCTAATTCGTAATTATATGTAGTTCCCCAAGCTTCTTGAGATATTTGCGCTTCCACTTTGAAGTGTGTAGTGTGACGGGGTTTATTATTTACAGTTATTTGAAGGTGTTTCTTATTCTGTCCTTAGAAGCTGGAAGGGAGGAGAAGTATTTTTTTTCCAAGCAATTATGTGTGAATATACATGTACTCTGTATATATAAAGATGGCTAAGTAACTTTTTAAAAGAAATACCCTACTTCTTGTGAAGACTGAATTACAACAGCTCCCAGGTGTGAAACCCTGGCAACGGGGAGAGAGAGAGGAGGGAGACAAATTCTTGAAGAGGTTGCAAGTTTTAATATGTTAAAATCCTTTGATACCTTTGTGCAAAATTAGGCAGAGAATAAAGACTCCCTTGTAAAGCTGATCAGTGGGACTTCTTAAGAAGAGAATGTAAGAAATGGAGAAGGCACTGAGAGGAGCGAAGACACAGTTTGCTCCTCTCTCTCCAGGAGCTTCAGTGATACCTTTACGTGTATCCTGGCAGAGACTTTCAGTTACAGAAATGACAGAAGAGGGTCTTTCTAGAAGAAATAAATCCATCGAAGTAGGCACATAGGTGTATGCAGGCTATGTATTTAATGAAGCAGACTTACTGAGGAAGAACTCCTTACATCATTGCTTTCTGTTCAATGCAGTTTTCACTCGTAATAGCCCGTCTCTTAAAATTTGGAGAAACCCCCTGAAATCATCTCGCCTCTTTGGAGGAGTGGCAGGAAGGCTTATTGCCAGCTGCAGCTCTGTGCTGCGGTCCAGCCACAGACCTGAAGCGCTGCAGGATGCAGGGACACGTGGTGTCCGTGGGAGTCGGTGGCCTGCCGGATGCTGAAAGAAGAGGCTGGAAATGAGCAGAAGGTGTATAGGTACGATAGATGCCAGAAGGTGTGTAGATACAGCATGAGCCATTCAACACCTCAGAGCTGAAAGAGTTTTCCTCTACTACAGTGAATAAACCACGGATGGAGTCTTACAGACTGTGTGAGCATCTGCCTTGAGCCAAGCTGACATGGCAATCGGGGTTGTGCTACCTCTTGTCATGGCTGGGGCTGTAATTTTCTACAAGGTGCCTTGCACCAGCTAATTTGTTAGCCCTTTGCAGCACAACTAGGGGGAGATGCAAAGTCAAAAACAGGCCTCATCTCACACAGGTGTCAGAATATTTCCTTCTAATTTGAAGCTTTAGCCCTCTTTATTACAGGGGGAAAAATTAAAAGTGACCCAAGCTTCAGGTACAGAGGGCAAATATTTAAAGTAAGGTAGTTTTTGCCTTTGAAATCCCTCCTTTCTTAGAGACTCTTGGTGAGTGATGCCCCAGAGCTGGGGAGGATGGCTCCAGAAAGACATCCCCTTGAGTGCGCAATCAGCCCTTCACAGCAGTCTGCTGGGGATGCTGAAACTGAAATCAGTGTTTCGAGTTTTTTTTCCCATGCTGTAAAGAGGAACCTGTGGGAAGGTTCTACCTATGTCCTTACACAAAACTAGGATATCCAGTAATTAGTGAGAGATACCTCGAGGGCAAGTTCAAATTTTGCAACACTTCCCAAGGCAGGGAAAATGCCCTGGGCTAGGGCAGTCTTGGGAAGAGAGTGAGTCAGAAGGCGCTTTTTTTTTTCCTTTCCCCCTCCGCC
>NW_009699621.1:47599-68508 GCF_000703405.1 Apaloderma vittatum
TCCAAACTTAAGAAAACTGCAGGGACCTGGCTCTTTCAGACCTCCCTAAACCTGAGTGAGGCTCCTCCACCTCCTGAGATAGATTCCTGCCTTTTCAGGCTTTTTCTCTATAACAAGGCTGAACTTCTTGCAGTCCTGAGTTTCTGAGGATGGCTGGGAGAAGGGAGGCCAAGCTGACTCCAGGGGCAGTATCCCCCAAGGGAGAAAGCTGAGCAGCAGCGACCCAGCCCTTGCTGCCTCTTTTGATGATTTTTTTTTTAAATCCAAGAAACATAGTTTTCTGCTCAAGAACAGAGTTAAAACCCTGTGTAGCTGTCACCTGCCTTGGGCAGTGCTTACAAGTCAAAGCAGTATTGGGTTTGGGCAGAGTGGGTGGTGTGGGGGCAATGGGCAACAGGAGCTGGTGGCCACTTGCCCAAGGCTCCTGCACGGAGCACCCTGTCTCAGGAAGGGGCCACGCTGGTGGAGGAACCCTTGAGAAAGCCGCCTGCTTGGCGAGGTGCCTGGAGGATCTAGCACCGCCCTGCCGCCCCAGGGCCACTGGGCATGCCCAGCCTGGCCCAGCCTGCCAAGGTGCCGGGGGACTGCCCTGCCCCTTGGCTGCGCTGGGCTGGAGTCCAGCAGCTCTTGGCCAGAGGATGAGCTGGTAGTTAGGCAGGTAGAAGGCCTGGCTGGGGTGTCTTTGAGCCCTTGTTAGGCTGACCGATCCCCTCAGTTCTCCTTGATTTGACATGGCACTGTATGCTTAGACTCCTTGGACATGCCCCACAATTGAGAAGGTCTCCTTGACAAGCCCATCTTCATCGCAGGCAGTGAGCCATATGTAAGGAGCTCGAGTTCCTGACATCAGGATGCAGCACAAATGCTGCCCAACTCTTGCAACAAAGATCTCCAGATGCTTCTGACTGAATTTGCGACACAGTGGCCCAGCTCATCTTTCCCACTCTTGCCTTTCATACCCTCCAGCTGGTTTCTGTGGTGTTGGATCTCCTTCCCACCTGGCCTTTCCCCCCACAGCTGCCTTAGTTTTGCATTTTGCCCTGTGCCTTGCAGCACAAACACACTGCAGCACTGCCTGCATTCCCTTCCCAATCTCCCTGGCCACTGCCCTTTCTCAGTGTTTTAAGCCCTGGGAATGATTTGTAAACACAAAGTGAACTCTGTACTTTATTCAGGCACCCTCCAGCCTGGCTTTTACTTCTCTGCTCACCTGAAACCCAAGTGAAATGCTCACAGCCAAACAATGTCCAGATTGGGTGCTCCCACCCTCATCTTGCACAGCTTGTTTTGCAATTCTGCTTTTCCCAAAAGCTTGCCTTCCTTCTCAGCTTCCATAGCTGCTCAAATTCTCCTCCTCATCACTCAAACAATCTTGGATGACTTGGATCCCTTGGATGACTACCATCCCTTCCCAGCCTTTTTCAAGCTTGCTGCTTTGATTGCCTTTCATAGGAGACATCTGCACAAACAGCTCCTCAGCTGCCACTTGTCTGGGCTAATGGCTCACAGATCTTGATCCAAACCTGTTGTCCTGTGCACAGGCAGAAATTGTGAACACCTGGAGACCTTCTGGGCATGCTGAGACTTCAAATCAAATTCAACAGGGCTAAAATAGGTCTCAGTTAGTTTGTCTTCCCATGATCTTTGTTAATGACTAGGCAACATCACTTCTATTGCCCTCTCAAGAGCTTCCGAATTTTGGATATGACTTCTGGAGAGCCTTGAGGAGTGCTGGCTGCAAAGGTCTCCACTGTCATCTTCAGCTTCCCAAGGTGTCAGAGATGCAGGTTCCCTTTTCCCAAACCGTGATGGAGCAAGCTTCCTCCCCTAAACCCCTGTGTGTGCCCACTGCAGAAAGAAGGTGGATTGTCCCAGGCAGCTGCAGTGGTTTTAGGCTGCTGAGCTGTTCTCTTGCGAATGTCCCCTTCAAGCTGGGCTTTGCTGCAATGCCAATAAAAACTTGCTGTTGTTGGGCTTATGAGGCAACACGGCAAATGCAACAAGAAGGAAGCACTCCTCAGCAGCTAAACCCCTGGTGCTGCGGATTTCCCTCCATCTGCTTCCAGTAGTTCCCCTTCCCAATGTGCCATCCTCTGAGGATCTCCTTGACCTTTGCTTGAGGCAATGGAGTCCCAGGGTAGCAGGGGCTATTTATAGCTCCCTTATATTTACCACAATAAAGCCCTTTCCTGAAATTAGCTGTGAGTCCCAGACCCACCACCAAAGCCACATGTCATAGCACCTCACGTGCTTAGCCCTGCATGCTTAGAGCACGCCGCTGCCCAGTTCGGGGCTGGCACCCTGCAAATCCTCTCTATCACACTAGGGCTCCCTTTTGCTCCCTCCCTGACTGCTGCTCTGCCTTCAAGTGGGCAGATTCCTCGCAGGGAATGGAAAACAGTCTCCACTCCCATGGGTGTGGAGTTTTGCCTACCTTCTGTCATGCCAGCAGCAGACTGTCTATGGGAATACAGATGGCACTCAGCACAGGCTTCAGGTAATTAATACTGTTTCTTTGAGCTAAGGTAGCACTTATGCCCCTGACTGGATATCTGGGGCAATAAACGTACAATCCCTGCCACTGGACAAAGAAAATATTTAAAAAGAAGAACAGGATTTTTTGCTACCTGACTGAATATGGGTCCAAAACTCTCACACTTAATCTCCCAAAACAAAACCATCCTCTTCTCTTGACCCTTAGATGCTCTCCTATGGTCTTAGGTGCCTGCATGCATTCCAGACCTCCCTTCCCAGAGCATCTGATGGGGACAGGAGCTCAGCTTTCCCGCAGAAATGCATGGAGACAGATCACATCCATTACGATGGTCCAGGGCTTGTCTGCCACCCCCAGAGTGGCTGCGGTGAGGGGACAGCATTTTCCTGCTGCTCCTAGAGGAGCCCTCGCCCAGTCTATCCCACCCCAAGGCAAAGCAAGAGCAGGGAGGAGTTCCTCCAACCCACCATGGTTTTTTTAGATTATGAAGTTGTGGGGGATTTTTTTTGTTGTTGTTGTGTAGTAAGCAGCTCACTGTGAACTTAATAGATGAGTTTTGCTATTGGTAACAATTCCCCTAACCCCCGAGCAGTTTATTTCATGTATACAACAGTAAAAGAGGGAAAAGTAAGAACACCTCTGGGGAAAATAAAGGGTTGGGAAATGGCTGTAAGTGCAAGCACAGGATTGCCAAACCCACACGTTCAAAAAGCATGAATCAGATCTCCAGGAATCACAAGACTGGTGGTCTGAATTTCAAATATGGAATCTGGGCAGTTTCTGAAGGGTATTTCCCTCCATGTTTTCAATGCTCTAGGGGAAGCTGCTTGCCCTCCACTGGGGAGGGAGTGCTGACAGGCTGGAGCCAAGGCTTACACATGCTTATACAAACTCATCCTCCCCATGCTGGAACCCGAGATGGTCATCCCACCCTTCCAGTCCCCTAAGCCCATCTCGTCACAGTGCTCTCCCCTGCTGTGGGGCATTGCTGCTGCTCCCTCACACGCCTACTGAGCTGCCTGGAAGGGCAACCAAGCCCCAGTGCCCATCTCAACATGGTGGGCAACAACAGCTGCTTGCACCAGAGTTGGTCTTTTCCCGTGGATACGTGGTGAGGAAGCAGTGTGTGTGTTCTGTCCCACAGACTTTAGTAAGAGAAAGGCCACTGCTTTGGATAGTTCAAAGATATGTGTAGCCTGGGCCATAAAACCAAAGCAGCGCTGCCTGAGGTAGGGAGAGTTGCCCACAGCGCTTGCTTTGGAGGGGCATGAATTATTTTCCACACTGTACAAGAGCTTGCTGTAAGACAGAGCTGAAGATATTTTATCTGGGGGCACAAATTAATACCTCCTCCCCCAAAGACATCCCAAACATCCCCCAGCCTGAGAAGGAAAGTGCTGTGGCCAGCTTCACCAGTGCTAGACTAAGTCGCCCGATTTGTTGTGTGCCTGAGCCCCTAGGCACCGAGCAGCCTTCACCCACACCTCCAAATATGGATGTTCTGGCAGGAGAGGGAAGCTCCCTCTGTCTCCTGCCTCACTTGAGGGCCTCTAGATCTATAGCTGATCTAAACTGATGTTGCCCAACTTAGCCTTGCAGAGTCAGCTTTGCCGCAAGTCCTTTCTTGCCTAACCCTCTGGAGTCCCTCAGCCACTGGCAGTGCTGCGATGTTGGTCCTTGCAAGATCTTCAGTCATGCTACAGCTGTCCACACTGCACGACAAGCAAGGTCCCCTCTGTGGGAGAGGACTCCCAAGGATGACTGCCTACACAGTACCTCGAGATGGTCTTTCCAATATACCCCATGGGTATGTTAGTCTTGCCTCCCTCTACTGGACCAACATGTCTTCTGCTTCAGCAGAAGCCACTCTCATCCTTGTGCATTGCTCTCCTGTTACTGTTGCGTCTCCTCTCACAGTTACAGGAGTGTGCCTGTCAGGACTCATCGGTGTGAAACAAGGGGAAATCCCAGGCTGCCTGGCTCTTCCTGAGCTCTCGTCAGCTAGGCAAATTACCTGTTGCAGGGAGAGGATTCAGGAGTTAGAGGGAATTGCATGCAAATAGGAAGAGCAACCAGAGTCTCAGTTCTCCCAGAGCTGCTGAGGCTGAAGTCTGCAGTTGGCAGTGCACCTGCTTTAGTGAGAGGTGGAGCTGCAGCCATGCAATGGGTAAAGCCTCACAGCCTTTCTCCTTCAAAGCTGAGCATTGTGTTTTGCTCCAAAGCACTTGTCCCGCCCACCCTTGGAAGAGGAATCCAGGTGACTTCCAGCTTGATGGACAGTGACAGCAACCAGCAGGCAGTGAAACCACTCATGCAACAGGAGCAGTAGCTCTTGCAGTGGTGGTTTACGGGCTGGAGCTGGTTGACTTCCAGGGCTGGAATGACTCACAGCTGGATTATGGTTGCCTGTGAGCCACCGTGCCTGTCTTTGGGCTCCCCAGGGCCTGGTACAGTAATGTCTGCTTCCTGAGTTCAGTGAAAGGGATCCCTATTGATGACCGTGGAGTAATCCACTCTTGCCCTAGGTTGAGATAATACAAACAGCACCAAGCGCACCCTCCTGCTGCATAACAAACAAGTGTGGGAGTATGCCAGGATCCTTAAAGGACCAGGCGTAGTAGCCTGACCTGTGAGTGAAGCGTCTACATCAAAGAAGAGGTAAGAATAATGCATACATGTTCAGCCAGCAGCAGCGGCACCTTGTAAATGTGCCTGCTTGCCTCATTAGAGGCCCTTTATCTGCTAGATGGTCTCATTTGCCAATATAAATACACGCTTGCTAATGAGAGACAAACATGGTGTGTGTAGCACAGGAGAAGCTGAAAGAGCAAAATGAGCCCAGCACATGTGGAGATCTCAGGAAAAAAGCACTCGCTGTCAGAGCCCAGGAAGACATACCCAGCCATGGCCCAGCATAGTTCTTGCTTTGATTGCTCTTCTCAGAGTCCCTCTTCAACCACAGCTATCTGAAGGGGAGAGAGAAGACCAGGAGAAGTCCTTTTCGTTGCTCGTTGGGGTCACATATCATACCACAGCCTGCACTGTTGGTTGGAGGAAGCTGATGAGACCTTTGGCTCCTCCTAGGCCAACTCTCTGCACCGTAGTGTCTCCAGAGCAGGAAGATCAGCTCTCTCTTCACACTCAGTTCACAGCTGATCTTCACAACACTCTGTTATTTGCAACAACAGAGCAGCCCATCTGGGCCATGCTTCCTAAGAAACCTGCCAACACAACGTGTGGGCCTCCTGGTCTCTCACAGCACTGACTCCAGGGATAGAGGATGTGGAGCTCCATGGCCAAGCCATCTCTGGCTGCTCCCTGACAGCAAAAGCTGTGCCACAGCTCTGTCTCCATCCAAATGTTGCTCTAGGTCAACAGAGCACGCACCCTCCAGATCTTTCCGGGGTTCCCAGTCTTCCTCAGAACTGGGAGTGTAGAGCGCAGGGTGCAAGGATTAGCCTCCCAAGCTTCATGTCCACATTGCAAGCCTGGTGAATTAATCTTACTTGCTTGGTTTCCTGATATGACTTTCCATGTCCAGATGTTGCCTATACCCTGGCTGGCAAGCTGTTCCCTGCAGCCCCCTTTCGCTCTTCTCCCAGCTGCCTCTGCCCTGGGAGTTGCAGGCAGTGGTTATTTTGGGACTCACAACATCAGCCTCATGAGTGGCAAGTGAGCCCTCTTGCTCATCCCAAGCGCCCCATCAAGTTCTTCAGTGAGGGCAGGGCCTGGAAGAGCTCCCAGTTTGTTTTTATGAAGAAATACCTGTCTGGTTTTAGCTACGTGGGCCATTGGCCTGCTGAACTCTCCTTCTTTGAAGAGGAGGGATTTCCCACTCTTTGCATGAACTTTCACTGCTCACAAGGGTTATTAGGTCTGGGCAAGATGGCCTCAGAGGGGAAGGCTCCATTCTTAATTTCTGAATCCCGCTGACTCTTCTAAAACCTGGGTTTATTGCTCGATCTTTGGCCTCAGAGCAGCAGCCCTTACCCAGCTAAATTCAGCTGGGGGAATTCCACCTGTAAGATGTGCAAGTAAGGGCAAAGACATCCTCTGCCTGGTCCCTGTCAAGTTTCTGCTCCCCAAGGCCTTGCTTTCTCAGTTGGTAGTCCCTGCATGCAGCAACAAGTCTGCTCCCTATGTGTTTCGCTAAAGCCGCGATGCCCACACATTTTTTCCATTGTGAACCTGGCTACATCCCTGCCAGCTCATGCAAACAGCTATTGTTAAGTAATTGAGTCATCCACTGAGCCCACGCCCAAGCAGGCTTTTCAGATTTAACACATGAGAGATTCACTACTGTTGGCGTGGCTTTGGGGTACTCTGTGTCCTGCCTCCGTCTGGGAGGGTATGGCAACGGAGGAAACTCCAGATGGGCTAAATGTGGCCATTTGCATGCCTGCTCTTGGCTTCCCAGCTCCCAGCCACCAGTAACAAAAACTTAATGCAATCCAGAAGAGCCACCAGCTTGCCCCATGAGGGAGCTTGCATTTGCTCCCTGATGCTGCTAGAGGTCAGAGGTCTCCCTTTCCTTCCCTATACCTGCTGTCGCTACCAGGTAATGCAGAGCAAATATCAGAGCTGCTTCCCACACCGGTGATGATGCCTCCTCCCAATTCCTACCTGACGTGTGGGATTTATAGTTCAATTTAAGTTTGGCACAGTGACTACTCCACAACTCCAGCAATTAGAGGATTTGAGAAGTGCATTATGGGGCCCTGATTTTTCATATGGTCATTCTGGCTGACACCACCCTTTTTACCACCTTTTTACATACACAGCCAAAATGCTCGGCACATTTTCAGAAGAGGGAGAAGATTAAAAACCCAACAAAAAAAGACCCAGGAAAAAACCCAAAGTGAATTACTAAAGTTTATAAGGCTAATACTTTATAGGACTAGTATGCGCAGGCCTGGGGGCCTTCAAGATAATATAATCTAATACTCGGAGATCCCCTGATGAAAGGCACTATATATGCAAAGTGCTTTATAAACATTAATTAGTTAATGTTGAAAATTTTGCCCAGGGCAAAAAAAAAAAAAAGGGAAAAGAAACCCGACCAAAAATCCCCCTTCCCTCCCTCCCTCTAGTCACTAACTACACAAAGTTAATGATTCTGTGTGTGCAAACTTAGAGCACATTTTAATTTCTGTTTACTTCTGGGGAGATGGAGGCACTGGAAGTGCTTTCATATACATTATGTTTCTGCAAGCATTGGTAACAGGGCTGCTTCTCTTATCACGTGATTTATGCTTCATGAATGAGGACACCTCAACATCTACAGCATAATCTTGACCATGTTGTTTGCAGCAAAACTGCCCAATCTCTGCTAGGTCCCTTCCAACTCAAACCATCCTATGATTCTATGATTCTGTGATCCCTTTATATTCTGTAATCACCAACCAACCCATGTGTGAAGGTCTTTACGACAATCATTTTCATTCCAGGACACATTTCCAAACCTTGGGGAATCTTGAGCACAGGATTCAGTGTCATCATCACATCATATGTCATCGTGTAACAAAAGCACAAAGAGCAATGGACGAAGTAGTACACTTGTTGGTTATCGCAAAAGAAGGTAAACTGGGCAGCCTGAAGGATAACCTAGACCTTACTTTTGTAGCTGGCTGCATGCAGGGTGAGCTTTTGCTTGAAAGTAACCGGTGTAAAAGGCAACAAGTTGTGCAGTCAATGATCTTTCCTGCACAGAGTGTATTTTGTCTCTCTTGTGATCCTTGCTGCAGAAACATTCAGCTTCTAGATAACACGACAGGACTTGATTTTCCCTTGGTTTCCCCAGAAGCCTGCATCTGTGCTGGTCTGCCAGGTGCTATAGAGACCCCCTGGCAGAATGAGCAGAGTCCACTTTCCACCACAGTCAGAGCACTCACCTCCACATTTTGCAAAGCTCAGTGGCCGTCGGTGTGACAAAAAACCCCTTTACATCCTGACAAGGCCCTTTCAGACTCTACTCAGTCCAAACAAGTTTTCTCCACCTGTGCTCCTGATGTGCCACATCCACCACACTGGCTGCCTAAGTCTGACTTCTCCACACTCCATCCATCAGAAAAAGACCAGCAGGTACCTTGACCTGCAGCCAGGATAGGTGACCCCCTTCCACTACTCTCCACCCCTACTCTCCACCCCAGCTGAGAGGGCAACAGAGACTCTGAGAGAAGCAGAAACACCAGCAAACCACCTCTCCGAAAACTCTGTGATATCTTCTGGTGCCCTTTACCCCGATCTGTCCTGTTTGAACCCTGAACCTCAACAGATGCCTGTCAGCCCAGACACTGGGGTAAGAGTGCTTTATGGGGCAGGAGAAACTTTAATGATGGAGTGGCAGAATGCAACCTGCTTGAAGCAGCACAGTCTGAGGGATCAGTCATCTGGCTCACCGTGGCAGCGTCTGGATGCAAGGAGACCCTTCACTCTTCACTCTTCAACTTTCACCTTCCCTGCCAGCTGGACTTCTGCACACATCTGCTCCTTCTTCAGCACCTAAAGCAGCCAGTGCTGCCTCCCTGACAGTGGAACTTCAGTGGAGCATACTTTATCTTCCCTCACCTGGGTCCTCCGTGCCTCCAGGTCTACTCTCAGCATTTTGGCTCCCCATGATGGCATCCTGTGAGTTTTTGCTGTGCACCAGTGGCAGGACACCCAGCTAGACTTTTTCCAAATGCCTGGACTATCTCCAGGAGAGGCGGCACCAACCGATGAGGCCACTGTAAGGCACCTGCAACTTGGTAACTGCTATGACCGAAGTCTTAATGTGGAGTAGAGTCAGCACACACTCTTGCCTGGCCACACTCCTCCAGCACTGGTGTCTCTGGTGTCTCTCATACCGCTGGAGAGTGGTGCATGACCCAAGAACACATCTCCTCTTCACCAACTCATGAAGAGGTGAGTTATCAAGCTTTAACACTTGTTGGCACAGCACTGGACTCAGCAGGTGAATGACAGGACCATGGATTCAACACATCTGCAAGTGCCTCAGACGATGACAGTATCAATGACAGCTACTCATGGGGTCTTTGGAGAATCAAAGGCTGCAAAAGTTTGCCCCGAACTAGCCCAGTTGCTGCCACCTCCACGCATAGTCACAGTTCATCTGAACATGTGCTTTGGGTGAGCTGTCTCGGGGGAGTTTTGCCTGTACACGAATGCAAGCTCAAGCTAGTGTAGAGCAATCGCTTATACACGTATCTAATAGAGATGTACCTGAATGAGCTAAGCTATACTTTCATCTCGTGCAGTTAAGGATGTTTAATTTTAATACCATGTCAACAGGGAGAAAAAAAACAGTATGAAGTTCTAATAAATAAATCATGCCTCTGAGTGCTCAGATCAGCACATCCTTGCTAGAAGCAGGACAGAAAAAGCTGCCTTCCAGCACTGCAGACTGCTTTAAAACATCGCTTCAAACGAATGCTTTTGCAAGACAGTGATACTCCAGTGGTGATATGTTGACTTCAGATCACGAAGCATTTGCCATTCTGAGGGTGTGCAACATCGAGCAAGAAGAAGAAAAATGTGAAATGTTTAATAGTTTTTGATGATCAACTCGAGAACTCTTGAGGACTTTTGGTTTTCTGAAACCATCTCCCATCTGCTCTCAGGCAGCCTTGCTGCGTTCAGGTGCTTCACGCTGGGCACCTGCCAAGGCAGCCACTGAAATCATGAGTCTGCTTGGAAAATCTAGATGGGAGATTACGGTGGAGGAAACTGTCTACGTTGCTGTTGCTGAAGTTACTGATTTTTACCTCCTCTGTTTTCAAATTACTTTGCAGCATTATTTTCTCTCAAGGAGACAACTGGAAATTTAAAACTCAAGAGGCGTCTTTTGTAGTGCAACAGGCAAAGGACTTGATTTTCCTGGGATTTCATGAGTGCTCAGACCCTGGTTAGGCTCCCACGACACCAACAAGCGCAGGGAACTCTTGCCTCTTAGTTGGTTGCTACCAATTTCACCAAAGCCATCAGTCTGCGCCGCAGCAGAATATTTGCAATATGTATTAGGACAAAAGCTGTTTACCACCCACTGATGAGCTTTTATGTGTAAAACGTCCCTTTCACTCTGTGCTGAGGCAGACACTTGCTTTGATAGTTATATGGAGAAAGCCTTAACTTTGCTTCAGGATATTTATAACCAAAACATGCAGAATTATTGCGGCATAAAGTCTGCCTCACTGGGCCTTGCTGATATAAAAAGAAAAAAAAACAGAAAGAAAAAGAAGGCTAATATAATAAAGAAAAAAAGACAGATGAGTACATGGAACACAGTTCAGATCTACAGCACTATATTGTCCCAGCAATGCTACCAATTCAATTTAAATCCTAAGGAAAAAGCTAATGCTATTGAAGCACTGTAAATTAACAGCAGCCCCGGCCTTGTACATCACCCCTCCACGACAACCGGCACATCAAACACCTTTGCTGCTCCGTGAGGAGACAGAGCGAAGGAAAAGTAGTATGAAAGTGAAATGGTTTCTCATCCTCTGCCCTGCCAGAGGCAAATGCCAGCTCTCGCTGTTGTAAACTGTAAGGCAAGGCAATCTACGGTGTTATGGAAAGAAAACGAATACCACACTAGCAGGCAGGCAGGCAGAATGAGACAGAGATATTTTTAATTGATGCTAGACGAACATAAATAGATGAAGCTGGCATTAAGCAGCACAACCCTTTTTCTCTCTCTGCCAGGTACCCATTTACCCAGGCTCATAACCAAAGGCCAACATGACGTCAGAAGCCCTATGGTGTTTTGCCTTTGGGCAACAGCCGGTAAAACTGGTTTCATCTGGCAGATGAGTGTGTGAGCTGAGGTAATTGGTGTGTTCTTTTCTGCCTCAGATTCCTTATCTCATCCTGAATATTCCCATAACCTCCCTTTTTCCAACCCTTTTGTTTCTCAACAAAAAAAATATTTACATTGAAATAAACAGTGGGAGCCTCCAGATCGCATCTTGGGGAGACACAGGTGCCAGTAAAAACAATGAGCAGCACAAGGACAGCTGCAGAAAAGATAAGCTGGAAATGGGGGACATTTTCTAGTGGGACATTTCCTACTGAACAGAAGGGGTGTGAACAGACAAGTTTGATCAAAAAGCCTCACTCAAAACCAGCTGCTGCTTCATTTTTCTTTCACTCCTGAGATCGGTTTGGATAATTTTCCTGCAGTATTTTGCAGCTGAAGAATAAAAAACATCTGAACGTGATGGGAGCACAGTGTGGGAGTCTTTCTTTCTACACGCCAAGGCTGGAAACAACGGGGGCTGCATATATCCAGGACTGCCTTAGTGGTGCTTTGCCAGTGCAGCCATCCCAGGTTATGCAGAGGTTGAGTGGGCATCTCTCACGTCAGGCTGTGCTTTGCTGGCTGAGGAGAGCAGGGTCACAGGATCAGTCCTGCCAGTAAAAACATATTTTGTAGCATATCACTGAATGTACATTATGGGTTTTTTTGTTAAATTAGCTATGTGGATACGTGGCTTCACCCATCACAGCTGTAGCTTGGGATGGCCACAGCAAGTCCGCAGAATGTGCATGCTCAGAAAACCACCATGGGGCAGCACCACAGTCAGATGACATGTGAGTGTGTAAACTGGGTGATGGGACAGACATTTCTGCGAGCTGCCCCTGGGAAGAAGTTGGAAGGCAAAAAAGATTTTCACCCTTTTTCCAAATGTACTACTGGTAGATAAAAATGTAGCAGAAGAACTGGGCACAAGGCCTGGCAGAGAATTGCTGGCAATAAGGTCCCTGCTCTGACACATTGGATTAAACCAAGTAGGATGCTGCCTCTGTTGTCTGTAACCTAAGGAAACATAGCCTGCTTTTCACAAATATTGCTATTTCTGCTTACAGGTCCCTTTGGAGATGGGAGGTGCTGGAAATACGGCCATAGACAAACCTAGACATTTAGTTTTAGCCTCTCACATTTGAACATTCTTATATTTTCCCCCTGCTTCTATGGAAATCACTGATGAAGCTTCTCACTGATGAAGCTCAGCTGGATCCCAAGTCTGTAAACCCTGACATATTAAGAGTGAGAAGAAAATGCAGACTATAAGACAGAAAAAGGAGCCTTTAACCAGCTGAACAAGGCTAAAACACAAATCTAGTGGTTATGTTAAACAGCCCAAATGAAAATTATCCAAATATACAGGATTATAGGAGAAGAAAGAAAACACGACTGGAAAGAGATGATCAAAAAATGAGCTAAGGGAGGAGGAAGATAAAAAAGGTGGGAAAATGAATGGGAAAATCCACCCCAGGATGAGGGAGAGGCCGAAGAAGATGTGAAAGGAGGACACGACTGGGGAAACCTCAGTATGGAACACAGGAGGTGCAGCTTGTGGAGATAGACACAGAGGCTTTGACATCAGGGTCTGAGCCCCATTGGTGACATGAAGAGACTCTCCTGAGGCGTAACTGACACCTCCAGAGAGGCTGGAAAATATCTGAGCTGTTTGTGGTCTCTGTGGAAAAAGACACAGGGGTAATGGAGCAGGGAAGGAACAGAGCCGACATCCGCTTGTCTTGCCCATCTTGCTGGATGTTCCCCAGGGACCAAGCCTGGGCAGATGCTGCAGGAGTCCCTGCTTTTTCTAGGGGAGCTTTGAGGCTTCCTGCAGGATCGAGGAGCACAGGGCAGGGGTGTGCAGCAAGGTGGGCAGGTAGCTCCTACATCACGGTCTCTCCCTTGCCCCAGTATGCACACCCCTCTTCTCCCAGCCTGCGGGTCAGCACCAGGGCTTACCCACAGCCACTCTGCTGCCTCTACATCCCTACATGGCACATAGATGGTTGGGAGCCGGGGGGGCTTGAGAGGTTGCTGAGCTGACCCAGAGTGGGGAGGGGGACACACAGCTCTCCCTACAGCCCCATAATGGTGGTGCAGCAGCTCGGCGATGGCACGCAACGATCCTTGGCCACCAGGTTTTAAACCAGGTCTGTGCGTATGAAGGTGCAAGCGCAGTTTCAATCTCTACCCCTGCTCCTGTCCTCTCTCTTGTGCTAAGAAATTTCTGGCCACAGTTTTACCAGGGTCTCTGCAGCAGAGCAACATGCTCCCCCGGCTGGTTCCCCTCCCTTTGGTGAAATACTCACCAGCACACCACTCCAGCAAGGACACAAATGCCTCAGGTTCAGAGAAGACACTTTGGACTTTTAAGGAGAATGAAATGAGGCAGCTGCCCATTGTGGGCCATTTAGCTTAATGTGATACTGAATTCAGCTGTTTAATACACCCAGATGCTCCAGCAGTGAGTGTATTAAAAAAAAATCTTCAGCAAATAATGGAGTTGTGAATAAGGTGGGTTTTTTTCTTTCCTTTTTTAATGAAAGTGGCAAACTCAGTAATTTGCTCCTGTACATCTGCATCAGTTATTTAACATGACATCTTGCTGTAGTAATAATCTATCAACATCTAGTATTACATATGGATTCATAAAAAGTTTATGCTTGTGTTGGTGCATTTGCTGTCTGCCAAACCAATTATATACATTTTACAATAAATTATACATACTGAACTGAGAACCTGCTGTGTTAATTGCTCACATTTTTATAGGTTAAAAATGTGGTTATGGAATAATTTTTCTTTTTAAGCATATTGAGAACATGGCAGAAGAATATGCTATGTCTCCAGTTTTTCAGAGCTGAAAAAGCAATATTTAGCCCTACAGTCACTAAAACAAACAAACAAAAAATCAGGAAGAACGAACTTTGGGGAAGCTTTCTCTGGTGCCATCTTGCCTCTTTTTCCATTAGGCATCTGTCTAGCTTGATGATGCAAAATTTCAGGAGTGTGAGTGTCCCATTAAAATAAAGACTAAACTTCTACTGTACTGACAGCTAAGGACACCCTGAAATGCCTTCCCAAATTGGGGCCCCACAAGGGAGCTATGAGGAACACTGGGTTTACCTTTCTCAAAGCTCTGCTATTAGTTTGTTCGTTCTTCAGCAACAATGTCATGTAATTAAGAGCTGCAGCTTTGCTGCTCACAGACTTTCTATGAGTAATACTTTAAATATACTTTATTACAACAAGCACAGCACTGGCACTTGATGACTTTTAACTCGCATTAGGACGTTCCCTACTAAAAAAAAAATGTTGTCAAAGATCTCTCTTGAGGTCAAAATTAAAACCCCAGATAATATAACAAGGGGAAAAAAGCGGAATTAAGTGCTGTCTTGCTTTTAAGAAGATGCACAACAATTGAGATGCTCCAGCAATAAACAGTGCTACTTAGGAGTGACAGTTGGAGGAAGAAATGCATTTGTGGCCTCTCTGGATCTCTGGGAAGCACAAAGAAGCATGAAAGCCCTTTCCCTGCTGTTTTTTATTTTTGAGGCAAGACATGCAGACTATTCTTTTCCTGATGCTGCTCAGAAGGCTCTGGTTTTATTTACGGCTTGTTTCATGAGAGCTCCTAGTTGTCACTTGCAGGAGGAGCTCTTCCTGCAAGCAGGTACCAACTTAATCCCACTGCATGGAGTGGAGGTTTTCTTTCCTGGACCTCTCAAAGCAAACCTTTATCCAGACTCGGTCCTGCCCAGGTTGTTTCCAAATGATTGTTTCTGAAGACAGAATGAAGTGATGTCCAGGCCAGGCAGAAGACTGACTTTGTAATTAACGTACATATGGTGGAAGAAAAAAGTAGTAAGAACATAATCTGTAACAAAACAGATTTTTCAGGATGTCTCTTCTTTTTTGTCCAGCATAAAGTGACCGGCCTGTATTTTTTGTTGCAGTAATAGATGTAACAGTTAAGATTTTCTTCTTTAAAGAATGAAAGCAATCCAGAACATTTTATTCTCAACACACTTTCAAACAAATTAGTGTCCTTCTCTTATTCTGGTAGGCTGAAGAAAGAGTATGTTCTAATCACGACCTCACATGCATGTTTTACTTGCTCTTGCCATTTAGCATTCCTACATTTTGCTATCACTAACCTGAATTAACATACAAAATACAGACCCAGCACCAGAGCTGCCAGTGATCCTGAGGCACTGCTGTTAAACATTTTTGATGACTTATAGCTTCATTTTCCCATATTCCTTGTGAAGAGACTAGAGGGAAAGTCTTGTGAGGAGAGGCTGAGGGAGCTGGGGGTGTTCAGCCTGGAGAAGAGGAGACTCAGGGGGACCTGATCACTCTCTACAACTGCCTGAAGGGAGAGTGTAGTCAGGTGAGGGTCGAGCTCTTCTCCCGGGCAACCAGTGACAGGACGAGAGGGCATGGACTGAAACTTCATCAGGGAAGGTTTGGGCTGGATCTCAGGAAGCACTTCCTCATGGAGAGGGTGCTCAGGCACTGGGATGCACTGCCCAGGGAAGTGGTGGAGTCACTGTCCCTGGAGGTGTTTAAGGAGAGGCTGGATGTGGCACTTAGTGCCATGGTCTGGCTGATGTGATGGTGTTGGGTCATAGGCTGGACTTGATGATCTCAGAGGTCTTTTCCACCCTCAACAATTCTGTGATTCTGTGATGAAGACCCTGACTCTTGTACACAGTGTTCTCCCTTCCATACACTACTTCATCCCTTGTCCTGGTTTGAGAGCACCAGGATATAAGTTCCATTGGGCTCCTGACACATGTGGCAATCACAGTTGGGTAGGAAGCAGCTGTGCCTGTGGGGAGGAGATGATGGGTCAGGTGGCCCAGATGGACCAATCACATTGTTCCTTCCGATAGTGTTCAGTATATAAAAGCCCCTAAGGCAGGCCCTGGGCTCCTTAGTGCCCATGGTGCTGGAAGGGTTGAGAGCAGCAGTTTGTTATATTTCCACGTGCTGCTGGTGTTCCCACCTCCTGTTTTCATGCTGCGCTGGAGCACTGTTTGTTGGGACAGTTTGTCTTTCCCTGCCCCCAGTGGGAGAAGCACAGCTCTTTTTCCTGGATGTTTTTTGGCTATCATTAGGACTCCAGGCTTGAGCACTCCTGTTTGCTGCCAAGCCTTGTGTGGGAGTCTTTCTGCTTGGGACCTAGTTGTCTTCTGGAGGGTACAGGTTCTGTATTAACATATTCTCTTGTATCTTGAATATGTTTGTCTTCTTGTATAATATTTGTACGTAGTTTAGCATCTTCATTGTTATTTTTAGCATGATTTTTCTTTTTCATTAAGCTACTTCAAGTATTTTTCCAACCTCAAAGTCTCTCTCCCTGGTTCCCCTGTTATTCTCCCCTTGGAGGGTGGTGGTGGGATCACAGAGAGCATCCGACAGAGTTTAGTGGCTGGCATAGCCTTAAACTCTGACAGATTTATTTATGACAGCCTCTATGGCTCACCCCGGTAGAGCTGAGCTTGCACTGCGGTGTGGCAGGGCTGGACCCAGGGTGTTCAGCTCTCCATCAGGCTAACTACTCAAGCACGCACTAATTGTCACTTGGGGACACAGTTGGCCCGTCCCAGCAATGTCCTGCTCACAACCCTATGTGCTTTGCCAGCACCCTTGGTCCCCGCTGCCTTTCCACGACAGGCTTTGATGCTGTTCTCCAGCCTGCTTTCCCTGGTGTAATTTTTTTAAACGAGTCTTGCCAGTTTATTCAAGGTGCAGTGAGCACCAGGTTTACAGTAATGCTGTTTTATTTCAGTGCTTTTCCTGGCCTGGCTGCACACTTCTGTACCCAGGACCATCACCTCTCTGGAAATTTTTTCAACTACTCATGCATTGCTCTGCAAAAAGAAGAGGACCTTGATGATACCAAGTAGAAGGGGTAAGGCCACATTTCACTGTAAACCTTTGCATCTCTGTCAGTCCAATTTTCTTGGAAAAGGAAAGGCTGAAGGAGCTAGGTCTCTTTAGCTTGGAGATGAGGAGACTGAGAGGTCACCTCATCAACGATTATAAATATGTAGAGGGTGAATGTCAGGAGGATGGAGACAGGCTCTTCTCAGTGATGTCCATTGATAAGAAAGGGGCAACAGATGCCAGCTGAACTACAGGAGGTTCCACAAAAACTTTTTCACTGTGAGAGTGGAAGAAAACTGGCACAGGCTGCCCAGAGAGGTTGTGGAGTTGCCTTCTCTGGAGACATTCAAAACCCACCTGGATGAGTTCTTGTGTGACCTACTGTAGGTGATCCTGCTCTGGCAGGGGGTTGGACTAGGTGATCTTTCAAGGTTTATTCCAATCCCTAGCATTCTGTGATTTTTTTTTTTTTTTTTTGTGAAACAACAGAAGTGCAAGAGTGATTTTGATTGGAAGGGATCTCTGGAGATCATCTTGTCTTTCACCGCCATGCTCAAGCAGGGCCACCTCCAACTGGGCTGCCCAGGACTGTGCCCAGACAGCTTTTGAGCATCTCCAGAGGACATGGAGGATTGGCCTGAGGGTGGAGCAGGGACCTGGGCATCCAGGACACTTTGATGCCAGCGGCATCCCTCCCACTCTCGCAGTCTAAGCAGTCCCCAGCAGCAGGTACAGGAGCTGCCCCAGCCTGCAGCCCTCCCTTGGTTATAACCACAGCAATTTTTAGGTGGTTTCTCCTCCCTGCTGCTGCTCTTACAGCACTTGCTCTTGCAGCAAAGCCTAGTGAGGTGGGGAGGGCATCCCTATGAAGGAGCTCTTGGTCACCTGTGCTGATTGGTCACCATGTCTGCTGTGTGGAGCACCAGCTGAGACTGCTGCAGCAGAAACAAACCCAGGCCAATCATTGAGGATAAGCAAATTCCCTAATTTTTAATGACATACATTGAAAGAGACGGATCATCTTGTATTGCAGCTGTTATCAGGCCAATGAAAAGGACAAGAAAAAAAGGCAATAACCAAGGATGTGGCTAAATCAAGTAAAAAAAGTATATATATATATGTTTTAAATGAAGACACACTAGCTCAAAGATGCTAGAAAAATACCAAGATAAAGAGTAACATTTACCACCACATTTACTACCAGTATGTGCCAAAACATCTTGCTTCTTAGCTCCTCATCACAATATTGCCCCATATCATGTCTTTGATGGAAGAGATTAGAAAAAGGCCTGTACCATGCACAACAGGGAACAGGAAAGAAGCATTCCCTATACACTTTGACACCTGCAGGTTTTTCCCTGCCAAAACAAACTATACGCTACTCTGATTTATTATCTCAGCAGTGCCTTTTAAGCTGGGTGGCTATATTAACATTAAGCAGGTGAAGACTTCAGAATAACTTGAAATAGAGCTTACAGCAGAGTTGCAGATCAGACTGATTTTGGCTGTTGTATGGTGAAAAAAACCAGAAATGCTGTATGAAATTTAGGAAAAAGGCAACTGTGTTTAAAGGTGTCAGTGAGAAGGTGGTGAGACTACACGTGGCAGCAAATTCACTGCCAAACTGGTGCCTGAACAACGTGGTGCAACAGGTTTGGTCTCACAGAGAAGATCCTTCCTCTGAGCCTGATGTTCATTCACTCTCCAAAGAGTGACCAGAGGATTTTTTCTCTTCAGAAAGTGGCGGGTCAGTCAGGAATGAACTTGAATGCATGAAACCTGTTAAAACTACCAAGTTACATGCACTGTATTTGATTTTTCCTAAACATTGTTTCTTTGTAGTTACTTGCTAGCCTTCAAAGTACTCCAAATACTCTGTTCATGCAGTATCTGGTTTCAGGCAAACCAGCGTGGCAGTTTGCCTGAGCTGAGAAAATATGCTTGAAGTCTGCATTCACAGGCAGCTTCAACATCCTAAGGAAAATGCTTTGTTTTTGTAGCCTGAAAGTATGTCACAAACACGAATAGAATTATACGCTCGCTCTCCCTCGCCCTCAATCCTCTTTACCTTAGGAAAAAATTATACACTTCCAATTACAGGGCCAGTTAAAATCAATACAAAGGTGGGAGAAAACAGATCATTTTTCTTATGGAAGTAACTGTTTTCATTAATTTTTCATTAGTCCTGCTTTTGTTGTGCTATCCATCACTGAAGGAGCTGGTATGCAGTAGATTACATTTAGGTTATCTTACATGCTTCCAGGATTTAGTAGATATTGCCTGATAAAGCTGTGAGCTTTATGGCTTTAACTTACATCTATCAATAATGCATCAGAAGAGAATTTTTCTGCAGAACAGCTGTCCCTGAGCCAAGCAGCTTCTCCTGGAATAGCTGCACTGGTTATGGCGGAGAATAGCACAGCTTTTAAACTACTCATCTATCTAAAGGCTACTGCTGCGAGAAAGGGGAGCAGATGCTGAAGGAGGAAGATAATCCATGAGGGTTTAAGCCCTAGTTTCCCGCTGTTGTAATTTTTATTTGGGAGTGTTTCAAGCTGGGAGCTGAATGTGCCTTTCCCCATCTCAGCAGCCACACCTGAAAAATGTTGCTGCCATCGTCCATCCTGGCATGCATCAAGATTTTGTTGTGATCATTATATGAACGACCAAAGCTCTTTCACAAATTCCATTAGAGATTTTTGTTGCTATTTCACCACACTTTCCCTGCAATGCCTGAATTCTGTGGTAAGGAACCTAAACATCATAAGCAGAAAATTGCAGGCACTGCTAAAGAGCTGAGCCAGAGGAAGGAGATGAAGACATCACTATACCCTACTTAAAACATGACAGATGAAGGGAATTTTATTTCATTTATTTTTCTATCACTTGGGAAGGAATTAGAAAAATATATCCCAAAGGTATATCAAGCCTAACAGGTTGTAGTGTTACTTTTAAAGCTCATTCAGACATCCCAGGTGTGCCATATATTTGCTTGAATAGTTTGCAACTCTCAGCTTAAAAAAACTACCATATGTCATAGCACTGTGCTGATTCCAAACTCTTTCTACACTGGAAGAGGGGTTGTGAACACGGGTGGCAGCTGAGCATGACCTGGTGGTGTGGAAGTTGTGTCTCTTCAGCCTCTGCAGTTGCAAGATGAGCTTATTGCTCCCTTCTTCCCTTACAGGTAGAGAGACGTTTAATTGAAGAGTTTACAACGCTTTGAAGAGACCAAGCACTGTGCTAGGGCTAAATTATTACTTTTGAGCTGCCCATGCACAGCCTCAAGCAGAAGAAAAACAAGCCACCTGAACTGGAGAAAGCGAGGGAGAGAAATGCACAGCTACTTTTGTTATTTTTCTGGTAATAACTGTTTTTAGTGTGAGCCACCCAGAGCTGAAGTATTTATCCAGAAGCTGCAGGGATTAGTGAAATCACAGCTCCAGATCTTCAGAAATAGTGTCCACGCTCTACTTGTTTCATCTTTTGTTTTTGCAGTTTCATGGAGGTGAATCAAATGAAGTATCAAATACCCACTGGTGATCCTCACTAAGCTCTCTGGTTTGAATTGAAGCCAGAATTAGTGCCGTACATGAGCTAGGGGTCTTCAGAACATGCAGTTTTTTTTTTAAGTCAACGCTTACTTGGCTGGTCACTGCCCTGCCCTTTAGACTCCATCCTAACAGTGAGTGGGTGAATCCAGGAAACCTGTGCAACACTCTT
>NW_009699621.1:68539-94692 GCF_000703405.1 Apaloderma vittatum
ATAATGCTGACAAGCTACGTAATAGAACAGAAGCTAGAAGACCATTTGGAGTTGTAGATGAGATCATTTATCAGTCCAGACTCCAGTACACAGACAAATCTCCTTCCTTCCATCTCTCCCCAGACCACCAAGCCAGAGCTTTGCTCTAAGGACCAGAAGATGGGGCTGGCTGGGCTGGACAAGGCACCAGCACCCCCTGCTCCCTGAGGGGCACAAACCCAGCCTGTTCACACCAGCAATGGCCTCTCTGGAGGGAAGAGCTCACGGGCATACAGTTTCGATGGGGCTAAGAGAAGAGTCTGACTGAACCACGCTTCCCCTGACCTGTGGTGAACACTATTTTTTGTTGTTGTGTTTGTTTTTTTTTAGAAGCAACACTCAACAGAGACAAGATACTATTGCTGTCGATGCAATGATACTGACAGCTAATCACTATGCTGTGCCTTTTATAATCCCTGAATTACACTAATCTGTAATTTGTCTCATAATTTGGGTGTGGAACAAGTTCACTATGAATATGGAGTGCAAAAGACGGACCAAAATATCTGACGCCAGTTGAAAAATAATATGCTCTTCATTATTTTAGGGGCACAGGACTCAACAATGTATTAAACCCCTAGTCAACAAATGTGAAAAAAAAAATAAAGCACAGAGTCAAGGAAAAGTGGGCTTTTCCCCATTTGTCAGAGGACATCTCCATTTCTGAGCTCATCTTTGCACAAACAGAAGATACTTCAACAGGTTGGCACCAGGGTTCACCCCCAGCATTGACATTAGCATTCAGGTTACCAGCCGGCGGAGCTAGCTCAGCTTACAAACTTTTGTACTATGTGCCTACAGCTTATTTTTTAGAAGAGGAGCAGGGATATGATTTCAGGAGTTTCAGTCTCAAATAGAGGATCCCAATTACTATATGTCTTTAATAACCAGATCAATGAGGTAGCAGTCAAAGCCAGCAGAGGGACCTGCTGCGATGTATTGATTTCTCATGGTGGTGATCCCTCCAGACCCTCAAGAAATAATAATCCACTCAAACTGAAGTCTGAGAAAAAGCAACTGGTCTACAGGCCCTAAGGATGTCTCAGTTTCATTTCCACTGTAAATAAACCTCAGGCAGCATGAATGCCGACAGACAAATACCAGTTGTCCTTAGAAATAATTCATAATATAGAATTCCACAGTCAAGCAATGTCAGATTGAAATAAATGTTATTATTTCTCTGAAAAAACTGACCATTGGTCAATAATTCCCCCCCCCCCAAATCAAACTTTTCCTCCCACAAGTACCCCCAAATGCAAACATTAAAGAAAAATGCACTTGACAAGTCATTTAGTTGACGGCAAAAACCCTATAATTAGTATAGCAATCAATTTGTAAAGGTTGCTGCAAAAAATTATGCTCATGAACAAAATGTTTCTCTTCAAATTGAAATTGGTGCCTGCTTAGCATAAAGAAACATAATTGACTGGGTAGCTTCACTTACGTCCACATTTTCAGAGGGTTGAAGGTTGGCCCCACTGGATTTCATTACAGATTCTACTGGGCATCAAGAAACAATACCTGCTTGTGCCAATCAAGCATTGAAATTATCAGCTTTCTTCTAGACATGTGGCGCTGCAGAGGAAAAACATTCACAGACTATCTGGCCAATAAGTACCTCGAAAGATAATACATTAGCAGCAGCTATTTACAAGCAGAGCTTTTGGAAAGAGAGATTAACCTCAGGACTAAGCAGGATTTCAGTCTCTCCAGCACAGGGTAAATGAACTCAGTCTTGAATGGGACACTCACAGTATAAAGATTCACTCAAGAGTGCCAAGATCCATACTTACATTAAGTAGTTGTTTGAAGGAGGTAACAGGAAGAACTAAACTCTGGCTCGATAGTTTATTGCAGAAATCTGGTATTCAGGTTACCAAAAGAAAAGGTGAAGGCTCTGTTTCCCTGCCTATGTGTCACTGTGGGAAGGGGTGTTAGGTGGCAGCTGCAATCTCTGCGTGTCCACAGCAGTTCTCTCAGCAGCTGCTCAACCAAGTTGAAGTATGACGTTGGCAGCTACTGTTCACTGCAGTTCTTCCTCTTGTTATTAAACACATCGCCACTGAGAGTATAAAATGGAGTAATATTTTTTAATAAAAATTAGATAAATTTAAATTATTGTACATGTCAAAATTACTAACCTCCAGAAATCAACTGATCATAATCTGGTCCTTGTTAGTTCCTCCCCCATCCTCGCCCCTTTCCTGGATATATTGTTCATTTGTCTGTTGTTCACTTGTTTTGTAGAATATTTTAAAACACATGGTTACAAGCCTCAGTTGCAAACAGGACTGATCTCATTTAGTCTCTAAAAATCTGCATCTAGTGTATTTCAGCATATATCTCATCAGCCATCGCTTTGTTTATTCATGACCTCTTACTCCATGACCACAGCATAATTCCAGAAACATTTAGATTCAGGGTCTTGGAGTGATTTTTCACACCACCGCCAACAAATGCAGGCTTGGTAGCAGGGTGACGGGCCAGTTGCGGATTTGGGAGGAGCACAAAGGTATCCTCGGTGTCATTGAGTCAGAGAGGTATTCGCTTGCTGAGCAAGCAAAACCACCAGGTGAGCACAAGCTGCCAGCTTTGGGAGCAACGCAACGAAAAGCACGGTAGCAAAGCTCCTCATCCTCCACACCCAGCCTGCGCAAATGCTGAGGGTGGCACGGGTGCTGCCAGCACTGGGGCAGGTGCTGCAGGGCCAATTTCGGGGCTGCTGATGCTCCTGGCTGGACAAGCTTGGGGTACCCAGTGGGCAAGCAGCAGAGAAAGAAGCTGCAGCCCCCATGGCTCTAGCCTGTAGTGGAGTGTGTGCCTGTATGTAAACACAGCGACTAGCAGGGCAGGCCTGGATGTGAAAGTACCTTTGGGCTTAGCAGACAGATAAACACGTCCTCAGGGACACTGTGGAAGTCCTGGAGGTGAGGCCCCACCTGGAAGCTCAGGGAAGGTTTCTGCAGCAAACAGTCTCCAAAACATCCCGTCGCCTTGCACTGGTACCCAAGTGCTCTCAGCCCACGGGGACGGGCATCTTTTGCGACATCACAAATTTCATATCACTTCCAATAGTTTGAAGATCTGTTAAAAATATTTATTTCCCAGGGTGTTAGCTTTCCAACCTCTATGCAAACTAACAATCAAATTCTGGGCAGTAAGAGCAAGCATTTGTTTTATTTTGTAAGAGGACTACTTGCTGCTAATTGAAAACAAGCATTTTCAAAAAGGCAGCTGTTTTGGTACTGTGAATAGACGAATCAGCATCACATTGAAGCGTTAATAACACGCTAATGAACCTTAATTTTCGGAGCCCCCTCCCTCACCCATTTCCACATTTCAGTAATTTCAAAACCATTGATATGCGCTGCCAGAGAGTTATTGAAGAATGCTCTCCGACATCTTTTAATAAAAACCAGAAAAATGGTAGCTTTTTTTTTTTTGTTATCAGACTATATTAAAAACCTTGTTACATGTATTTAACAATTTCTTTTTTTTTTTTCTTAAATAAATAGCAAAGTTTCACCAAAATGAAAGGAACGCCGGCACCATTGCGTTGATAGAAACTTCCATACTAGGACGAATACACAGTCATATTCTGGAGTATTGCATAAAAAGATACTTTGGAGGAAAGGTGGTGGTTGCTGGTGCATCTCAGGTGGTGAAAGCATCAACTCGTGAATGGTCTGTGCAGCGGTATTGCGACGTGGCACCTCTGCAGAATCTCACCAGCCCGAACCAGGTGGCTGCAGAGGTGACCTCGGTGAGACTGTGAGAGAACAACTCGTAGAACATCTAACGCGGGACATCGACTTACCACCTGCTATCGTGGGCAACGCAGCTGACAGCGTAACACGATGGGCTGACCATCTCACTCTCTAGGCAGAAGAACGCTAGCTTTAAACGAGGGAAATGAACAACGTTAAAAACCAACAGGACTGGCTAACACTCAGCAGGGCAAGGGCTTGGAGAGTTGAAGCTGCCAATTCCTTAGTCAAGAGGGAAGGAGGCAACTGTTCACTGTTACACTGCAGGCTACAGAAGCAGGCGTCATTTTCTGATGGGTTTCCCTGGGGCTGAGCTGGTGTTAAGTCTGATCAACGGCCTCTCTTCAAACCGGGACCAAGCTCAAGAAGGACAAGTGCTGAAGCAAGACCAGCAACGTGTGGGACACCAGGCAGATCCCCCATAGGTGACTGCTGCCCTTAACTCGCTCCACTGTGTGTGCCAGAGTGCAGCGAGCTAAGTCCCACCTCTCCACTTCTGTTGGCTTAAATCAGACCCTCGTTATTTTAAACAGAGTTTATTGTATTTAATACATTATAAAATTTGAAAAAATTGTAGGAAAGCAGCAGATTCAAACCAGAGCATCTCTACCAAATATTAATTATTCTGGCCCCCTTTGAAGAAACACAAAACAAAACAAAACGACAAAAAAACTCATTCAAAAGAAAAGTTAACCTTTCACATCTGTGAGGGCAGACAAAAAGTGTGCGACTTCTATACAAACTACATTTAAAATTTCAGTCGACTAGCTTTCCAATGCAATGGATGGTTGTCTCCTGAACATCTGCCCACCCACCTCTAAAAAAGACAGACATAAACCTCCATATGCAAATAAAGTTGAGTCAAGGGGTGCACACACTTAAAAGGTGGCAATGGAAAATGGGTGAAGAATAGCCTATGTATCCCCCAATGGTAATGGCTTGTACACCGTTAAGCGGGCCTGAGTAAGGCCTAGGACACTTAATGGCATGACAGCACCAACCTCATCTACCACTTTTTTGTTGTTGCATTTCCTACCCTTTGACATATACATACATATATATATGTACATACATACATATACATACATATTTTTAATATATATGTGTGTGTGTGTGTTTTCTTTTACACCTTGAGGTTATTATTATTATTATTACTACTATTCCAAATATTCCCATATGAATTCAGGTGTGGTCTCTATATTTGATATAAATGTGTCTTTTATTCAATTTTAGTTCCAGGACTTGTTTGGAATCCAAACTGCACATGAAACGTCCCCCTTTTTTTTTTTAAAACTTTTTTTTTTTTTTTTGCATAAAGAAACATGTCCATTTTAGTCCAGAGGCTCTTGCTTTATTCGAATGACGGAGGGTGCACGAGATGTCCTTCTGAGTTCTCGTCTCAGTACGTATTCACTGAATTGGGAAGAGTCCACCCCACCTCCACACGAGCCAACAATCTCAAATCCTCTTTGCTGTAACCTCTCAAGTACCTGCAAAAAAGAAGAAACAAACACCAATGTATAAGTAAATGGACTATTTGCTGTCCAAGGATGATAACTGCTGTTTTCAAATGGATCCAGCTAGGAAACAAAAGTGGTTACACAGATCTGTTAACTGGTTCCCTCAGCTTCATTGTATTGGACTGGTTTCTGCTGACTTTGGCCAAAGTAAGCAGAAAAATGAAAAAAAAATATACATTTTAATTTTTTTTAGTACTGTCAACAAATCCAGTGTTTTTCTAGCCACAGAAACATGCCTGGAAAAATGCATTCTCTGCTTCGCAAAATTGACAGTACAAAAGGGCAAATACAGAATTGCACAGAAAATACTGGAGGATGCTGAGCAAACACGTCAACTAAATGGTGACAAGGCAGATAGTGCAGTCAGAATTTCAGGAAAGTTAAAATCACATTTTCCAGACACTTAAAACCCAGCCATGGCTACAAAGGTTTGTGGCTACATTAACTTGTGGTAAAAAACTGTGACTTTTTAACTTTAATTATGAGACTACCAAGTTCTGCCTATTCACCTCCTTTCCTCCCTTGTCACAACTCCAGTGTTACTTTCAGTGGGAAACACAACGGCAAAAATAATAAAAAAAAAAAATCACAAGGAAAAAGAGTCAGGCAGGACTCCTGGAGCAGCAAGGGGATGTGCCCAGCACAACTCACCCAGTAAACGATGTGCAGGGACCTCAGCTCCCAGCACCAGCTCCAGGCTGCTAAGAACACAGTCTCTTCCCACACCAGTATTTGGTTCATGTGGTTCAGGTAGTGGAGGGGGGGGCTTTAGTGGCAGCTTCTGCGAGAAGCTGCTAGAAGCTTCCCCTATGTCCAAGAGAGCCAATGCCAGCTGGCTCCAAGGCAGCCTCTCCACTGTCAGTGCTGATGGGAAAGCCTCTGTGATAACATATTTAAGAAGCAAGGAAAAAAACCCAAACAAACTACGGCACTTGCACAGAGAGAGAGAGAGAGAGAGAGAGAGAGAGAGAGAGAGAGAGAGAGAGAGAGAGAGAGAGGAGCAAGAATATGTGAAGACACCAAGGTGAGTGAGGGAGGGGGGAGGATGTGCTCCAGGTATTGGAGCAGAGATTCCCCTGAGTCATGGTGGAAACCACGGTGAGGCAAAGCTGTACCCCTGCACCTCGCGGAGGTGTCCACCAATAGCCCGCGGAGGACCCCACGCCGGAGCAGGTGGATGTGTCTGAATGAGGCTGTTATGCCACCATGGGAAGCCCTCACTGGAGCAGGTATCGACAAATCTCAAAAAGGGGTAGCGGGGGAAAAGAGACCCTGAAGCAACCATCAAAACATCTCTGCAATTTTTGTTTACCCTGATCTTTAGATTTTAACAATATAAGCCAAAATCCCCCTAAAATTTCAGATAATGCTACACCAAATCATAGAACAGTTTGGTTTGGAAGGGACCTTTAAAGGTCATCTAGTCCAACCCACCCTGCAGTGAGCAGGGATATCTTTAACTAGATCAGGTTGCTCAGAGCCCCATCAAGCCTGACCTTGAATGTTCCCAAGGATGGAGTTTCTACCACTTCTCTGGATGATCTGTTCCAGTGTTTTCCCTACCCTCACTGTAAAAAATTTCTTCCTTATATCTAAATCTACCCTCTTTTAGTTTAAAACCATTACGCCATGTACTATCACAACAGGCCTCTGTTATGCCATAAAAAGTGAAGAAAAAATGCTGCAAGTGAAAGAGATGACAGAAATGGATAGGGCCCTATTTGAAATAAGCAGATGTGTCTTTGTTTTTATTACCACAGCAAGAAGGAAGACTGAACATTTTTTCTTCATTCAAAATCGAAAGTATACAGTGACGTATTCAAAGTATTGAGAGGTTTTCAACACTACTGTAGTTTGTTTGCAAAGAGGTTTGGTGCTAGTATGTGTGAATTAAGTTGACAAAGCAGCCTTGATCCATAGAAGTAAATATCTAGCTCAAAGCCTCCTCCTGATTTTGTTCACCAAAACGCTCCAGCGTCAGGGAAGAGGCTCAACCCACTCGTACCTCATCACCAGCCTCCCTCCCAAAAAACGTATACGTGACTCCTACCTGAACTGAGTTGAGGTGACAGTATCCATTCAGAGGAAATCGGATGACATGCGTCGAGTCGTGATTCCAGCCGGCGTTGACAGAATTACACATCACATCACCAATTTCTGGAAACACTTCTTCTATCAATGACTTATCGCCACTCAGTGTAATCCTCTCTCCAAGATCTGGGGCAACTCGCACCACCAGGCACTCACAGGACTTTGAGAAGCGGCCACTCTCCCGGTCCTGTTTCCACCTTTCCATCTCTCCTAGCATGGGCTGAAGCTGGAAATACTTTGCTTCTTCATATAACAAACTGTAGTCCTGAAAGACACATATATTACAGCGCACAATTAAGGAAGAGGCATTGCTAATGCACCGCTTAATGTATATGGTTATTCAGGCTAATGCTGCTCTAGATCTGGAACCCTTCAGACATAGTTCGTAATTACTGTGTAGGAAGGTGCAATAAAATAATAGTGGAAGCAAAAAATAACCATCAGCCACTTGAAACAGACTGGGTACAGCAGCACTCAGGAGGGGAGGGGGAGGCTATGCTTGCTCAACTCCCCCCTACTCTGGAATAAAATCCTGCTTTCCCCTGTATTTTATCCCCTTAGTGATGTCATAGACTAATGACCTCATTGAACAGATGGAGCAGAACTCAGTCAGGATTCAGAAAATTCATCACTAGGATCCATCGCGTCTTAGAGCAATACTAGCAGGCATTGTAACAGGTATAAGAATGGAAATGAGGGAGGCTGTGATGGTTCTAAGTGTAAAATGATTCAGATATTTGCATAATGAATTGCACATATTACTGCATTTTAAAAATTAAGTATTTTTTAATATCTCCCCATTTTGCCAACAGTATTGTTTACTACGTTGTCTCAAATGCCAGAGCAGAGTGAACGCGTTTCTAAGCATAGCCAGTATAGAAGTAATTTAGAACTGATGATGCCGAGTTTGACTACTGCCATTTTTTAAATTTAATAAAAAAACCCCAAAGAAATCTTGTTTTTCTAGGTTTAAGATCGTAAGACCATTTGTAAAATCTTTATACAGAGAAAAGCGATACATGAGAATTAGGGAAGACAGAGGAACAGAATGACAAGACTGCTCACAGTCAATATATCCCTGAAGTTGAGCTACACACAGAAAGCTTTATGAGAATGGGACACCTAAATCATGCTCAAAACACTGCTTACATTTAACACCTAATGAAAAAATTATCTACTCCATACATTTCTAAGAAACAAGGACTGCCATTCATTTTAAGCACTGATCTTTTGGACACCTTAAAGCGTTGACCTGGGAGGACGTATCTTTGAACACCTTGTTGGTTGGGTGAACTTGCCGGGAGTTACATTTTTAATTTCAGCACAGCTACAGTATATTTACACGTTTTAAAGGCTCTGCATACATAACTTCTTAACACTGCATGGAAGGTGGCTTTTCCTCTCTCTGTATATCTGATTACCTTCAGGACAAGTGCCGAGAGCAGCACAAAGCCAAGCTAAGGTTTCTGAACCGCTACGATACTTAGCGGTTAGCTCCAAACGCCCCCATTATTCAGGTAGATCTACCCTTGTCACGCACGGGAGAAGGAAGTCTGCGTCTACAGCAGATAATTCAAAGGTTGCTGCAACACGACTCTTGAGCTCAACCTCATGCCTATTATCCCCCAAACACCTGAAAATCTGTCTCACATACGAGGGATAAAAGGTTGCACACCAGTGTGAACTATCTAACCCTTCCCCATCACCTCTCCTGCTCAATCTGAATCGTTCTGTAGCCTATGGTGAACTAATGGCACAGCCAGCTACGCTGATATGCATTCATTAAGTAACGATAAAGATCTGTTCCGGCTGCAACCACCGTCTCCAGTGCTCATTTTGCTGACACCACACATACACCCACATACCTACACGTGGATAAACACAGAACATCATGGAGTCTGAAGCTTTAGCTCTGTAGGTTAATGTCTAATGTGGTGAACTACCACAAATTTAATGTGTTATTTAAAAAAAAAGCAAGCTCTTTATTAAAGTTGAAATAATAAATGCGGACTGACTTCTCTAAAACTCCCGAATTAAACTTGCAGTATGCATTCAAGAGTCTAGGGGAGAAAATATTCTATGATAATGCTCAAATATTACCATACGTGCAGTTTATTTTGTCAGTACTGTGATTCCCACACCATTCTCTGAATTTCAGCGTGGGAGTGGAAGCTGGAGCTGCTGTAATCAGAGGGGAAGCATAAAAGTGGATGAGAGGACAAGTAATCAGCAAATCATGAGCAGTCAGTTCCAGATTGTAACATCCTTTCTGTCTCAGTCAGTATCCTATGATATTTAATTTCCCTAGGTCAAACATGGCAAGGTTGCTCCATTAGGCTATAGCCAGGAGGGGAAAAATGAATATTTATCCCACTCTAGGAAAGGCTGACAGAGGCCACTTTAGCAGCCACACGCATACTTTTGTCACGTACCTGAAATCAAGCACAGTACTCTACAGGTCTACTCCCATCCCTCCCTCCTAAGGCTCTGCTTTGGCTACGTGCCACATACTTGCTTTACCAAGGTACATGCAAAACACTCAAACACCCTTGAAATCTCACCTTGAAATCATCAGGAATGAGGAGTTTTGATGTCCTTAAAAAATTCAAGATATATCTGAACATCTGCCCATCTCTGTCGATGAAATAATGCTGCTTGAGGCTGTCGAGGACAATGGGTTCCGTGCCATCGAAAAGCCGACCGATTCTGGAGAGGAAACAAAAGGCAAGTGGCAGGGTCAGACCAAGCTCGGCGCAAACAGCCCAATCCTGCAAAGTCCCTTCAAACTGACTTCACCGAAGCAGCTCTGCAGCTCCACTTTGTATGAATAGGGCTGGTTTCAAACCACAATTTAAGCTGCCTGTTTTCAAGCAAGGCCACAGAAACTTCAAAGTAGCACAGCTGGGAAGATGGAGAGGAAGCAGCCAGGGCAGGAGACTCTCACAGCAGCTTCACTGCCCAAATCCATGTCTTGTGAGTTGATATCCTCTTGATTATTTTGGTCACCTCTCTTGACAGGCCCCATCAGCACGCCTCATCCCCCCAAAAGCACCATCCCCCTTGACTGACTCTATTCTGCTTTCCAGGGTACCGCACGGTGAACCCGATTAATTTGGAAATTGCTCTTTGGAAAATTTGTTGTTGTTTGCTTGGGTTTTATTTGTTTTTAAACCCAGTTCATATTTTGGATGCCATTTACTGCAACCAGCACTTGGACAGGCACAGCTGAGGGGGCAGCACGTTGTGGGAGTAAGTAGCCATGAATACAAAGGTTGGCACATTTCAATATGAGATAATGATTTCACAGTAAAAATTAACTGTTTGTGGAAGCTACCATTTAGCACACACTGAAATAATCAAGAAAAATGCCTCAGTTTTTAGAGACCACCCACCAGAACCACACAACCACCTAGAGAGACTCCTTTTGCCAACAGCTCTTGTAACATTAGCTGCTGGGCACACACGTTTTCTAGATGTGCACCTCACAAACCAGCTTTAGTTAGAGCAGTAGGAAGGGCTGAAATCTCTGAACAAAACCCCAGCCAGAGTAACACAAAATATACATTATGTTTCTGCAACGAGGTGTTTGCAAAATGCTCCTGAGTCACTGGTGGTTTCCCAACAAAATCAGCGGGAGTGACTGGTAGGTTCAATTTTGTGCCCTTGTTTATGTGTCTGTATGTGCAACAGGGAAGTACTTTTTGATCCTTTCCAATGCCAGAACTGTAAACAAAATGGTCTTGAAAGAGCTTGGTTGTGATATATCACATGGACACTCCACGTGAAACGATTGGTTATGTTCTGCAATATTCTGCAGATACTGTGTTTTCATTATTTTAATTAAAAGGCTCATTTGTATGTAGTTTTTGCCTCAATATAACCCATCTGGTTTGGGAACCAGCACAATAAACTCTCTACAGGTTACTAAAGATCGTGCAGCAGTATCGCCAGATGTCACCAGGTGACCACCAGGCACTTTTGTTCCCTGATCACACTCAGTTTGTGGCACAGGTAAGAAAACAAGTCTTATCTATTCTTTCTCACCAGTTGGGAGAGATGAAGACCAGGAAAAAAACCAAAACCCCAGTAATCTCAGTTGGCCATTCACAATTCTGGTGGAAATACCTGAATCAATTCTAATCACATGAAATCTGTAACATATAAGGTATTAATATACCTTTGTAGAATGATCAGTTACAAAATATTTTGTAGAAAGGCATCCCATAGAACAATTCAAGTTTTCTTCCTCGGATACTTGTTCCTGCCTGCCCACTTGCGCAAAATTTAAGCTGTGGCAGGCCATATAATACAAGTTCACTATGTGGATAAGCAACATTTTTGTCTAATATGGATGCACTCAAAATTTAGAATTAATTTTCCCCTATACTTAAGCATGTCGTCTTGGAATCTATCATGGAATTCACATATATATTTGACCAAGTCAGTCATTACTGAAATTTATAATGGTAGTTTCTTCAGCATTTTCTTACTTCCATATTACAACTATAATTATATACCTTAAACCTCTAGGCTTTCTGTCTTTGTTTTATTAATTGTTTAGGAGAACAAGATAGTATCAGAGAATGGAGCCTTCTGAAAAAAGCATAACGTTGACAAGGGTACACGACTGTCAGGAGCGTTACATGAGACCTAAAAGGCTTTGTGTCTGCACTGGAAGAGTTAACAGAAAGCACTGCCTTAGTGCAAGGCTGCTTTGCAGAAGCAGAAAACCCCGAGGAATTACAAAGTCCCAATTCCCCTCCCAGGATCTCTTTGCAATACACAACTGCACTTTCACACGTTAAAACAGCTTTGGAAGTGTAGACCCCCAGCAGAGACTTCTGTAAACAAAATTAAAGCCTTTTTCCTTTTCAGATGGAAAAACGGAGATTCCAGCTTCCTACACATGACCTCCAGGGAAAGACTTTAGATAATAGGAGACCCAAATCTGGTGGCATAGTCCTTTTCCTAAGCTGCATTTGCTACACCCATCAGGAGAGGAGACTGGGGATGCCAGGATCGGGGGAAACCACCGACGCCTTCACGCTCCAGCCTCCCCCTCCCCATGCTCTTGGGTTCCTGGAAGCACAGTGGCAAGCTCTCCTCTGTGCCTCCTTGGCAGCTTTTCAGTACAGTGTGATTTGAGCAGCCATCCTCCCTGTCACCCACAGCTTTGCTGCTTGGTCTCGCACTGCAGTTAGAAATGCTTAGGAGACAGCCTGTTGGCACAAGAAGGGACTCATGTTAAGTCTAACTTCACTTCCCAAGAAAATTCAAAAGATGTTTTTCCCCATCTCCTTCTTGACAATGCTGGCCAATAACTGGCAAAGATAACTTACTTTCTTTTTTTTCTTTTTTTTTTTTTCTTTTGAATGAATTTCCAAACAGGGAAGTGCTTTGAAGGAGGCTTGCAAAATAAGCTGATAATTATATGCAGAATTAGTCAAATATCAAGGGTAAAGGATAAGAAACTGTAGTCCGTTTACAAGAAAACGTACCGCAGAAATATTTAATTAAAACTAAGAGGCTGGAATTTTCTGTATATTAGGAAAATTAATGTCCCATGGGTTGAAAGTGCGACCTCCAATGGGTAATAATTAATATCTATGGCTTTAAGTATCACATTCCACTGTCAGAAATTGAATGCTTCAAGGGCTAAAAATATAACCAGTGGAAAACTCAGCTTCAGAGAATTTGGTTTTACTTTAAGGACACAAAACAGGTACAGCGACAAGCCTCATTTCAGTGGTGAGAAAACAACTGGATATAGAAGAGATCAACGTTTTACTTCCATAAAATATATCAAGGATCTTCCTCCCCATAGATCAGCACTCCCATAGCAGCACTTCTAGACCAAAAAGCTAGCAAAGGAAGATGACACTGCTTATGGGATTTTTCAAATTCTTCAGAAACAAGTCCTATTTCTCAAGCATAAAAATATAATCCCTTTGCAGCAAAACTGTATACATAGTGCAAGTGTTTATAACCTTGCTCTCTCAGTGTATAAATATTTATATATACTACTATACACATAAAGAGAAAGACTTCCCTTTAGCATATACTGCCTCAGCTGAGACTTTGGGAAAGCAGCAATAATTAGGAACAAGATGGCCAATATTAATTAAACAAGTCAACTGTTGCACAGTTTTCTTAGCAGTAAGAAAAATGATACAGTTTTGCAGATTGTTTTAGTGGCTTCAGTGGAAAGAGCTAAAATTCTTCCCTTTTGTAATCAAAGGGATACAAGGAAGATGGGAGATGCAAACTTGGATGTCTGCAAGAGTGCCAAATACTGCACTACTTTCAATCTAAGGTAGAAATAAAGCCTTTTTTTTCCCCAAGAAAACACAGATTCCTTACTACTGAATATACTGAGTATACTATTTTTCATACTATTCCCATTATAAGAGGACACTATGAACTCAAAACCAACTGAAAACCTATTGCAATAAAATCTTTTCTAGAGTTCTAAGCTGATAGCTTTCCCTGCTCTATGCCAGAACAACAAAGGGAGTAAAACTCCGGTGTGAAGCCCTTTAAATAACCCAGCAGAGGGAACAGTGTAGAAAGAGGAGCATCTGCAATGCCCTGGTACCCCTAACCTTGTGCTGAAATGGGGAGGCAAGCAACTGCCTGAGATTCCTGCAGAAGTTGGATATACAGGGGCTGACAAGGAGCAAAATATTCATGAAAACACATCTCTCTTCCGCAAATAATGAATGACATGGCAAAGAAAAAGTATTTTAGCTGAAATCTTACTCACTTGGTTGGAGCTACTGTAGCAAAGTGAGTTGGGGTTTGGCCCCTAAAAGGATAAGTCATTGCAAGTTTTATTACCACGATGTTATATTTATGTGGCTAATGGAAATGCTTATTTAACACTCTGGGGTGTGCAGAGAGCAAGCTCGAATAGCCTTTTACTATTTTTTCTCTGCAACTTTTTAGTCCACATTGTCCTTATTAATCTCTTTTCATTTTCTTTTACTGAGTGCTCAAAGGCAATTTGCATAAGAGCCCATTATAAATTAGATCTGTTTAATGGTATGCTCAACTCATGGCTATTTAATTTCGTTTCCTTGTATGTCTAAATTATATAATTTTGCACTGTCCCCTAGAAGCTAGTATATTTGAAGAGGTATCCATGCCAGCAAGAAATGCTATCCTACCCAAGTGGAGAATGACACGGTTTGTGTTGTTTTATCAGAGGGCTACTTTCATAGTAACAACCTGCTCTTCTTTTTTGAATACCTCACATCATTTGGATCCACAGCAACTGAATACCTAGCAATCTTTATAACTCTGCATAACAAAAGTTGGCTCATAAACATGATATAACAGAATACATTTGCAATTTTCAGGAACATATATTATGAAAACCACATTTTAACCAAATACCCTGTTGCAATCAATCTCTTGCTCTCAGTACTATTATAATTTGTTCTTATCTCTTCCTCCTTACATTTAATTTAAGGTTTCATGTCCATGAGTCAAAGGAATTTCTTGGCACACACAGTCCTGACATTATCAGAAGAGGCATGAATACAATTATTATAAAGCAAAGGTAACAGGGGAAAAATGTATTAAAATCTAAAATCTCATTAAACATTCCATAGAAAAGGTATTTATACAGGAGACAAAATGACAAAGCAAGAAGGATGTACAGGAGCAGGTATTAAAACACTAGTTCTTATGAGATTTAAAAGAAAATGTTACATGGCATATGAAAGAACAGATAAATCCCAGATACTGAGCAGAAGGTTGTCAAACCTTTATGGAAGTATCTGCTAAAGATTAAAGAACTGAATCATTTCCATGGAGATAACTTCAAACATCTTGAGATTGCTATTTGAGCATAGAAGCAAAAAAAGGTAAAGGCAAGCTCAGAGGACTAATAAAACTTTTAGAAGAATACGGGATAGAGAAGTGGTGAATAATCTTAATTGCAGAGTAAAGCATGTGAGGAACAGACGGGAGGATCTGAAATGATGACTGAGGTGGTATCGTCAGAGAATGCATCATAGGAAATAAAACCCAAAAATCTAAGCATGGGATTTGCTATAACCTGCCTGATCAGAGGCAGCACCAGGAGCGGAGATGAAAGCAAATCAGACTTATTACAAAATGAACTAACAGTCCTTGGATCTAACCCACATGGACAAACTGGCACATTAGCTGGAAAAGAATAAATTGCACAACACCTTGTAGTCATGTTGCAGGAATACACGAGAGCAAACTATGGCTTTCTGTGCTGTAGCTAAGCATGGAGATGATGAGATGCACAATAAAATGACAGCTGATCAAGAGAGGGTATGAGGGTCACAGGAAAAATTGGGGCAAATTAAAACAATAAATGGCTAAGACTCCACAAGTCAGTAGCAACACCCCACTCTGTTTGCCCAAAAAGGAAATTTTTCCAAGAAAATTATAACCCACAGTTTCCCTGCTAAAGAGATGGTCTAGCTACCTAGGAGATTCACTCCAGAAGTAATGATTACACTATGAAATAGAGCTAATACAGTAACTCTGTTCTTGTACATAATATACTGGTTGACAGCTTTACAGAGGGTGCCCGAACGTTCAACACAAGTAGGCCAAAACCGACAGGCTCCGTCACAGTCCTCTCCCAGGATGCTTAAACCTTCATTTCCAAACTCAGGACTATCATCCACCCAGACCCAAATAGCATTTGCAGAAATGCTGACATGTTAGAAAAGAAAGGAATAAATAGGATAGGATGTCGAGAGCTGGTTACTCATGGCAAGAAAACCGTATGTGGGCAGATGGAAATCATCTCCCAAATCGCACGACGGCAGCAAGGGTGAGGCCCAGAGAGCACTATCCCCAGCCTGTGGACGACGGGCCGGGGGGTTTCTGTTTACCACACATCTGTTTACCACACACCTCTCTCTGTTCTGGAATACCAAAGAGATACAGACAGATAAGAGGGATAGGCTGCAGCCCAAATCTGCATCTTTTCACACAAGGCTGGGCTGGTAAGTGTTTTAAAAGCAATTTCAACATCATGGCAGCCAAACCTCCTGAACCTCTAGTTGTGTTACAGGCTTCAGATGTGGCTGAGCAGGGTCTGTCCTCTGCTCTCCAGCTGTTCCCCCACCCCAAACCAGGATCTTCATCCCCACAATCTCCATGACTTTTCACAAAGTGAGGTTCCTCCATCTGACAGACACCGAAGTTGCTGATGCTTCCCAAGATATTGCATCTAGCCCTGATCCTCACAGTTTTGCTTGTCTCCAGATAGCAAGCAATCCCTCAAGCCCTTTTGCTACCATGCAGTCCCATCTCCAGAAAACTTAAGTCTTGCAATTCAAAATCAAGCTGTTCCTTCAGCCAAACCGCTATCTACAGAGCAGTAGTATAGCCCCTCTCTTCTTCTGAAAACCCTGAGACACGTCTCCGACCGGCCGACTCTCTGATCGACCCACCCCACATGCCAAGCCAAGGAGACTTGGAGCAGGAGTGGAAGCTGCAGATACCTGATGTCGTTCCTCTCATCACAAGAGGCATTTTGCTTCAACCATCTGCAAGGACACCAGGCAATGATCAGCTACACACAATGCCTCACCCACACACCCACTGCTCCACAGTGTCAGCTCGACCATGATTTTACAACGCCATCTCTCCTTTCACTTTTTCCTTCAGGCTCACTCACCCACTGCATATATTGAAGAGGAGACTGCAAGCCTTTAAGCCCCACATCTCCTTACAGTGTCCTTAAAAAGTTTTTAGTTTTCCAGAGCATATAAAAACCACTTTTCCTAAAATCATTTAAACCAATGAAATGTTAAATCAATTATTCATGCAAATACTTTCTCCATCTCTGTTTTTTTGTAACCAAGTTTTCTTGGCAATGATAACATTTCACAGAAAAATTAACAAATATTCTCTTTGCTTGCCAAGATAATTTTACTAAGCTTGAATCCGATTTCATTGAGGTACGTTATTTATGTTTTATCTTGAGGGAAGCTGCCTATTAAGTTAGTAGCAACCGTGTCCTTTTGCTTATGATACGCTTATTACCAAGTTATCAGGAGTACCTTTCAGTTATTAGAGTGCAATGGCAAATTAAGTACTTTGCGTCATAATTAGCTAATAACTTTTGAATTATATTTTAATCATGTTTAAGATGGTCAGGTTTGCTGTGAGTACAGATAATGAAGGATAGGAGCAGAACCAGGGTGTTTATCGTTCAACACCAAAAGCCAGGAAGTAGCTAAACCGGTGGATGCACAACATCCCAAAGGCCATGATAATCTATATATTCAGAACACTGAACCTCTTCTCAGGCAGCAATATAAAAAAGTAGGACTTGTATCTCAGGATCATATATTAGCTCCAATTCACCCTCCTTTGAGCTGGTCAATTTTGCTTACAAAAGAAATGTTAACAATACCCATATTCAAATCCTTATTGATAAACCTGGAAGTGCAGATTACACAAAGGAAGAATGCTGTTAAAGCAACTTTAAAAAGCTACCTAAGCCATTTCCCTTTCAAAAACCTGGATGCTGAAAAAAAACCCAACCAACAAACACCCCCACCTTCTCAGAACAGAGGAAATTCTTTGATGTATTCCTTCGTACATCAAGTCTGCCCCTCAGCTTTCACGAATTTCATTCAAGCCACTATTAGCTCACAGTATTTCCTCTGTACACTTGAGAAGTCTCAGAATCAAAATATCACATACAAATCACTGGAAACTAGGAAACACTCTCAAGATTCTCCATGAAACCCCTTAGAAGAGTAGCAGCAAAATGAATTCTGGATAAAAACCAACAGTCGAGCACATATAGGCTATATAAGAAGCACAATGATATCACCAATTCTGACCCTTCCCAGGACGTTTCTTTGGGAACCAGGCATCATGTGTCATATGCCTGGAGGCTATGCACCTGTAAACGACAACCACTGCAGTGAAACCATAATGAATCCAGCTTTCCAAGATCTTCACAACTCTAACTACTTCGCCAGAAATCCCATCTATGTTGTTTTGTAAACTGCTGTCTCCTCTATGAGGAAGGACAACGTGTTTCCATAGAGAAGACAAGAACACACTTGCCCTTCCCTTTGCAAGAGCTGCACAAACTCCTTCGGCATGGCAGCCCATAATGGCACGAGGTTGTACAACTAACCTCTGCACTCTCCATGGGGATCCTACGGAGACTGCTTCTCCAGAAAGAGGCCACTTCTACATCAAAGCCTAAGTAACTTCTCATTAATTAATAAAATTCAGAGACAAAGTGCTTCTAAAACCTTTGGCTGTTAACTATGGTGAGCCTGCGTCCTCATAAAACACTGTTCTCCAGAGCCCAGAACGGGATAAAGTATTCACAAACATCCTTGCTCCTCTCCTCTCAATAAAAACCCATGAAAGTTACCGGCAAAGCTAGTAACATCCATCTCAAGTGCAGTTCACGCAGAGGACAACAATTTGCTATCGCTAGCTTGTGCAGCAGAAGCCTGTAAAACAGATTAACAGGTTTCAACCCTGCTGCTGAACTGGGACTCGTACTGTCACAAGATGAAATTGCCAGGGAAGGTGGAAAGGATGTTCAGCCCACTATTTTAAAGCCCTACAAGAATAGACAAAAGAAAAAAATATACATATGGAGAACATTATTAAGGTAGTCAAAACAAGCTTCACAAGTTAAGATACGTCAGATATTAGAGATGCTCCTGCAGCGTTCATTTGCAAACCTACCTCTGCATGAAACTCTTTGGACTTGGTCTTTAATGACCAACTTTTCCCGCAGCACTCTCAACCCAGCACGCAAGCTGGGGATAAGCCAGGGTTGTAGAGCGTAGCAGACTGCTGCCCATGGGGCCCTGCTTCATCTGTTGAAGGAGTAGGAGAAACACTAATGGGTGAGGAAGAGGGTGCAGGAAGGGAACACAGGTAAGACAGATGAGGGCTGCCCTGAAGAAATGAACTCTGTCCAAGCATGTGCCAGGTTTCCTGTGCAATGTTAGCACTAAGTATGCCTGCCTTACTTTTTTCTGAGCTCCTCTGAATGAAGCAAGAAGGTACTAGACTAAGCAATGGTACAAGAAAGCATGCAGGAATGACTCTTCAGAACAGGACTTGAACAATATGCAGAAAATACAGCCCAGGGACACATCCTGAACTGAGAAGGAACAGGAGATGCTGATCACCTGTTTAGTAATTAAGCACTACATTTCTCTGTGCACAGTAGCAGGCAATTGTGTATCAGAGTGGGTATTACTACACATATACCATAAAGCTGACAAACTAAGGTCGCCCTGGCTGCCCCTATAATGTTCTTTTACCTATAAAGTTGATTTTAATTGCAACAAGAGAAGTTGCAAGGCCAGCTACACAATAACACATTTATTATACTTCTCAAACATTTGTGTTTTGCTTTACTACTTAGCTCACCTGCTCACAAACTCCTTCATCTAGGCCAAAAATGGTATTTCCGGGCTAACATCCTAGATTATAAATTCTTTGAGAAAGGCAACTCAGATAGCATGAGAGCATATAGAACCATAGAATGTGTCAGGTTGGAAGGAACCCTTAAAGGTCATCTAGTCCAACCCCCCTGCAGTGAGCAGGGACATCTTTAACTGGATCAGGTTGCTCAGAGCCCCATCAAGCCTGACCTTGAATATCTCCAGGGATGGGGCCTCCACTATCTCTTTGGGCAACCTGTTCCAGGGTTTCACTACCCTCCCAGTAAAGAACTTATTCCTAACGTCTAATTTAAATCTATCCTTCTTTAGTTTAAAACCATTGTCCCTATGCCTGTCGCCACATGCCCTTGTAAACTCCCTCTCCAGCTTTCCTGTAGGCCCCCTTCAGGTATTGGAAGGCTGCTATAAGGTCTCCCCGGATCCTTCTCTTCTCCAGGCTGAACAATCCCAACTCCCTCTGCCTGTCCTCGTGGTAGAGGTGCTCCAGCTCATCATTTTTGTGGCCCTTCTCTGAAGCCACTCCAACAAGTCCACATTCTTCTTGTGTTGAGGCCTCCAGAGCTGGACACAGCAGTCCAGGTGAGGTCTCACCAGAGCAGAGCAGAGGGGCAGAATCACCATTCTCGATCTGCTGGCCACACTTCTTGTCATGCAGCCCAGGATGCGATTGGCCTTCTGGGCTGTGAGTGTGCGTTGGTGCCTCATATCCAGATTTTCGTCCACCAGTATCCCCGAGTCCCTTTCCTCAGGGCTGCTCTCTATCACATCATCCCTCAGCGTGTACTGACAATGCAGACTGCCCCAACCCAGGTGCAGGACCTTGCACTTGGCCTTGCTGAACCTCATGAGGTTCACATAGGCCCACTTCTCCAGCTTTTCTGGGTCCCTCTGGAGGACATCCTGTCCCTCTAGCATGTCGACCGCACCAGTCAGCTTGGTGTCATCTGCAAACTTGCTGAGGGTGCACTTGATCTCACTGTCTACATCATTGATGAAGATATTAAACAGCACTGGTCCCTGCACAGGCCCCTGAGTGACACTGCTTGTCACCCACCTCCATCTAGACATCAAGCCATTGACTACTACTCTCTGGACGTGACCATCCGGCCAATTCCTTATCCACCAAACAGTCCACCCATCAAATCTGTATCTCTCCACCTTAGAGACAATGAAGATGTCGTGTTATGAGCACAGAATTTTGTATGATAAACATGGGACAGTACACTGCTCTTGTTTTGATTAACTTTGATACATTACAATTACGTTGCTGTAATTCCTAGCATGGACACATAAATGTCCCTACATAGAGAGATGTGTTTATACCTGTATAACTCATTCCCGTATATTTACATGTCTAACTGCTTCCACGCTAGAGGTTGAAATGATTTAAGCATTTCAGTAACTAGGAAAATCACATCATTAACCAAATCAGTTCATACAAAACCTGTGTGCTAATCAGTTAAGAGGACAGGAAAGTCCACCTAAAACAGCTTAGACAGTGGCTCTGAGCAATGAAGAATGCTTAATGCATAGGTCAGAAACGCTGAAGCCACACCTGCACATTCTGCTAGTGGTGGGGGTGATAACAAACACACAGATAACGTTGCTTCCATTGACAAACTTTACATATACAAAACAGCGGCTTTATTGTTCATTAAATTAGATGTTGCCATAGTGTAATCAGCCCTGCAGCCATACCAAACCCAATAGTATGTCAGATGTATTTTTATGGAGGAAACAGAGAGAGAAGAAAGGAAGAGAACTGAGATACAGTACAGAAGCAACATAGCTCCATAAATAGTGGCGCAAGGAATAATTAATCCACATATATCAAAACACTAATTGTAGCCAGTGAAATCCTCAGAAATACCACATGACAAAACTGAAGGTTACGTCATGGTGCCTTTAATACCAACAGCCTGGACGTGATTCAGCTGCCTAAATCCCCATGTCTGGTGCAACTCAAGATGCTCCAGTGCATCTGTGGGACTCGTGAAGGGCTAGAGGATGGCACAGGGACACTACTGCAGCCTCCTGCCCTTTTGGAGCAGCCACAGGAGTTCAGGCAGGAACTGTGCAGGGGCACCAGCTGCCCACATTAAAGTGAGTGTTATCCCACTCATAAAAAGACCAGAAACTAACCGAATGAAATACATATATTAAAGTCTAATGCTATTCTTCTTAGATACTCAGTTCAATAGAAAATCAGGCTTTACAGAATAAACCCCACAAATTTATACGATATTAAATTGTGAGCAATAGTTCACAGTGCTCCTAAAATGTGTAGGAGTTGGTTTTTAATTTAAGCGCAAGGTTTTTAATTTAAGGCTTTTAATTTAAGTGCTATTTCACCCTGCAATTCAGATTATGCTCACACAGAGGAGCTGACTGTTCTTCACTTCTTCCTGAGATGCAGCTTTACCAGAGGAAACACAGAAAAGCACCATCCAAAGTTGTATTACACTGCGAGCGTGTTAAGGATCCCCATTTTCTAAATGCAGATATTTTAGCAGGGTGCTGAAGTGAGCTGACTCTAGGATTGAGCTGCAGCCAAAGGACAGACAGAGACACCCATGGAGGGCAGCCCAGCCCACCAACACGGGACTGGACTTCATTCCATGTACGCCTCGTGCACCTCTGCACTGGTGACCATGCAGATGAAAAATTACAACAGCTTTGTCATGTAGCAACTGATAAATTCTGAATGCAGGCAAACAAGAGGGAAACAGTCTGTGGAGAAACAGTCAAATAAGCATAACTCCATCAGTCTGGAGGATTTAGAGTAGTGAGGATATATATCTTACATCTGTTGTGATCTTCCTAGTAGAAACCAGCACAACCTAACAGACAAATTTTCCCTGTGGCAATTCCAAGCTGCTAATAAACATGAAGTTGCCTACCAAGCTGAGCACTGCTTTTAAACTAGCAGAAAGATGTTGATCATGGAGAAGCCTACTGCTTGAATCTGTATATTTTCATTATTTCATTCACTTAACTTTGAAGCCATTCTCTAAGAAGATAGAATTAAATTTAACTACATTTGGATTAAAAAAAGTGGGGGAAAAAACCCCGTAATTGCCTAAGGTTCTTTCCGTACTGCATTTGTCCTTGTCCCCAGACACTGGTACCACTGCACAACTCTCCTATCAACAGACTGCAGCTTGCACTAATACTGCAAAAATACTGATCAACACCCAACACAGGTATGTATACCAAAAGGTTATAACTGCCCTGCCAACAAGAAGGAAAAAAAGTTAACAATTTAGTGAGAAAACTCTTAATTTCAAAACCATAGTTTTTTAGAATAATGCAAGTTCTAACACAGGCATTTTCAGGGACAGAAAACTGTTCCAGAAGTTCTCCTCCTCTCTATGTTTGCTGAAAATAAAACATGTTACAACAGCCTTGCATTACTCCCTCCACTTGTGTAGCTACTTAATATTGATACTTTTTGCTCTATAACTGAATGTAATAAAATTTTAATTTAGCAGAAATCCAGGTGTTTTAGTAGATTTCTGAATTTTTTTCCTTGCATCACCACAGGCACAGATATAATTGTTTTCTACTATCTTTACAGGAGATCTACAGAACCACATTATTGAAAGGTGCAGAAGCCTGAAAATAGTTTGGGGTAATCAAGAGCTGCACTTTTTCATCAAAGCTCTCCACTCCCACTTTGCCAGAAGCCACTGGTGTTACAATAAACAGTTTGAGGCTATGGGAAGATTCTAATTATTTTCCATTACTTTCCCAAAACACTACATTTTGAGAGTTTAGAGGCACGCAGAAGTAAATTAACACAATGAAAGAAAGGGATCTGGAGAAACATGTCTTAAACAACCAACTTTGACTATGGAACCAGATCATCAAACTATATTATTTTGCTAATCATCACAAAAAAAATGCACAAAAATCTGTATTTATTTGCATTAATCAAGCAGTCTCATGCTGGAAATCTATGGTGCGGTCCTTAGCCATACAGTTTTGCACAGTTTTTCTTCCCCACTGTGTACCACAAAGCTGGACACGACCTGGCCACATGTGCTCACAGGCCAGGTCAACTGTATCCTGGGCTGCTTCAAAAGAAGCATGTGAGGGAGGTGATTCTGCCCTTCCGTTCCGCTCTGGTGAGACCCCACCTGCCGTGCTGCATCCAGCTCTAGAGCCCTCAGGACAGAAAAGACATGGACCTGTTGGAGCAGGTCCAGAGGAGGGCCACAAAAATTATCAGAGAAATGGAACGCCTCTCCTACGAGAACAGGGTGAGAGAGTTGGGGTTGTTCAGCCTGGAGAAGAGAAGGCTCCTGAGAGACCTTGTTGCAGACTTTGAGTGCTTAAAGGGGGCCTGCAAGAAAGGTGGAGACAATCATTTTAGCAGGGCCCGTTGTGATAGGAAAAGCGGCATGGTTTTAAACTAAAAGAGTGTAGATTCAGATTAGATATTAGGAAGATTTTTTTTTTATAATTAGGGTGATGAAACGCCAGAACTGTTTTGCCCAGAGAGGTTGTAGAAGCCGCATCCCTGGAAACATTCAAAGTCAGGCTGGATGGGACTCTGTGCAATCTGATCTAGCTGAAGATGTTCTTGCTCATTGCAGGGGTTGTTTGACCAGGTAACCTTTAAACATCCCTTCCATCTCCAAAAAATCACAGGAGGCAAAAAGGACCCAGGTGTCCAGCTGAGAAGCAGAAAGCAGAACCTGCTGCAGAGAATCAGCTTCACAATGGGTTTCAAGAGGAAGGAGAAGGCACCTGAGGTGCGACGGGGCTCTGCAGTATTGACACTAATACTGCAGTGACACAGTCAACAGAAAAGCAGCAAGACAACTGGGATTTGCTTGCAGCCACCCCTGTCAAACACTTGCCCCAAGCCCTACTGCTCATCAGCTGCATCCATAAGCCCTGCACCCAGCAGCCCAGGCAGATCTCCAGCTGCAGTGGGCAGCAGCAGTCCAAACATACAAGCGATCTTTGCCGCCTCCAATTGCCACCAGCCTCTGCCTACCCGCTTTGATGTTAAAAGACCTCAGGCAGGGCTATGCCCCAGAGATTTACACAGCTGGCAGGAAGGAAGAAGTCTGCCGCATCTGCACCAGCAGGGCAGAGGCAGTTAGTTAGTTAGTTAGATGGCTTTGTGCGGATGGTAAAGGTTAGGGCTGGGCCATCTGCTGAACACTGATAGATGCTCTCTAACCCCTGTCCCTCCTCAAAATGGGAAGGGAAAGGAAATAAGGCAGAGAGACTTACAGATTGGAAAACTGGAACAGCTTTAATAAAAGAATAATAGTGCTAATATGGAAATAATAAGAAATAATGAACTACATACAAAACAGATACCAAACCTGACTATCCCCCGTCCCCGAGAGCAATCTCCACAGATGCTGCAGAGCAGGCAGCACTGGGGAAGTCTCACGCTCAGTGGCAGAGGTCAACCGGACACAGGACCTGGATTCAGAAACTCAGGATCAAAGGAAGAAGATTGGACAGAGTCCTCCTCAAATGCTGGCCATTGAAGAAGAGACCTTAACACCCATAACACCTTGGTTTTATACTGAATATGATACACATGGAATGGAATGCTTGTGTTGGTCCCCTGTCCTGTCTGTTCCTCACCAGTAGTGCAACTTTTTACTGCCTTATGACCCCTTTTACTTCTTGGCAGTCCCCAATGTGGCACACAAGATTTAGCAGTGACTTTGGTCACTATAGGAGCAAGTATAACCAAGAGCCTTTCTACATACCAATCCTTGGTAGTAACTGTAAATATCAGGCATTAGCACTTCCAGTAGCAGGCACTGTCTGCAAAAATACACTGCTAACTTCAGAAAGTGCAGTCTCTTAGAAGGGACTGAGCTGAAAAGTAAAAATCACTGCAAAGAATTGGTTCTGTTTAGCTCAAACCAGGACAGGGAAATCAGTGAGAAGCATTGACTAAGACTTGGGCTTCACAACAGACTGTGAAAAAGAAGACGTATTTCTCCACTGTGCTTCAAGGTCTGGTTGATCTTTGTGGAAAATCCTCTGCTAAACAATATTGAGGGTACAGAAATAGCTAGGTACAGAAACAGTCAGTGTATGACACCAAATAGCAGCTCAGGCTTCTTTGCAGGATCAAAGTCACACAAGACATGTATGCTCCTTAGAGTCTGTGAACATGGGCAAAATTAAGTTTCACATCTAATTTTGGGAGCACATCACTGGTTTATTATTTATTATCACTAAACCCTTAGACAAGACAGAGGGGTTACACGTCAGCCTCTGAAGCAGCGAAAGGTGACAGGAACACA
>NW_009699621.1:94706-95920 GCF_000703405.1 Apaloderma vittatum
CTCACCAGGAGGACCGATTCTCCCTTGCGCTACGCGCCCTCCCAGCCCGCTGCCTCACCACGGCAAGTGTTTTGTTACTACGGCAGAATAATATTAGGACAGTGATGAGGAAAATAAACTCTCTCTGCTATGATGGATGTGTCCTCATTTCAGACGCACATTTAGTCAGCAACATGCTACAACACACTTGACCTTTATCAGGACTAGATTTCACTGACTTTTTTTTCAGGACCTCACCCCATTTATTTTGTTCTGTCCTCAACCTCTGCAGTTTCCAGCTGGCAAAGCTTTTATCACTGCTCACCTTTCCCAGCAGAAGAACGCTGCAAAGAAAAATATTCAGGCATGCAAGACCAAGGGACAGAGTCCTTCCTGAGGTCCTTCACAGCAACCGAAAGGGCCCTTGGAGGAAATGCTCCCGGAGGAGCCACAGCCAAGTTGTCTCTATGAGGAACAGCCTGGTACACCTCAGCAGAGCTCTGCAAGCTCAGAGACAGGTTTGGAGAACGACACAACTAATTTTTCTTCTTTGAAAGCAAACTCGGCTACCAGCTTTATGCTTTTTGCATGGTACAGAAGCCTTTTACGTGTTCTTCATCACTTCTAGGGCCCTTCACGTTTGTCATGTTTCCAGGACTTCATTACTAAGAGAAGGAAGACAGACTTGCACCTCTGATTTAGCTACGTAGCATTTTAATAGGAAGAAAAGTGACCTACACGGAAGCTAAATGCAATTGAAAGTCACAGCCATATCAGCCATTTCTATTTTCAAACCTATTGCTTCATGCCTTGTAACGATACCAGACAAGCAGCGACATCCAATATCATCCTTTTCACCCTTCCCTTTGTTGAGTCTACTCAAGAGAGAAGCATGAAATGAACCTGATCAGTGCTTTTATTTCTACTTCCAAAGTGAGGAATTAAATGTTCACCTGCAACCAGATCTCTGTAGTCCAGAGAGCAACTTCCATTCAGTTTCAGAGAGCTACACCATTAATCCACAGTAGAAGCAGAAAAGCAGGACTGTAGCTCCGCTGATGAGTTTATTGGGGTTAGCTGCTAAGCAGGAAAAGGCCAGCATGAAAGGCATGGCCCAAGGCCCAGCTTTATGAGACATCAATACTAGAAACGGGGAAAATGAGAATGCCTGATGAAAAGTGGAGCTTCCAAATACGCTTTAGCTACAGAGAAGCAGCAGTTTTTCTCCTCCTCTT
>NW_009699622.1:0-74353 GCF_000703405.1 Apaloderma vittatum
GGAGGTTCCACAAAAATATTAGAAAAAACATCTTCACTATGAGGGTGACAGAGGCTGCCCAGGGAGATTGTGGAGTCTCCTTCCCTGGAGACATTCAAAACCAACCTGGATGAGTACTTGTGTGACCTACTGTAGGTGATCCTACTCTGGGGGAGGGGCTGGACTAGATAATCTTTTACGATCCCTTCCAACCTCTAACATTCTGTGATTCTGTGATTTTGTGATTTTCCATCAGGAAACGGACACAGACATAAAAACATACATGCCCCCACAAAATATCCTGCACATGTACTCAGAGAACTGTCCTTGAAATATTTGTTATTTCTTAAATTCCTCTCTATTAACCATCCTACTGGAAGTGTTACTATATCTTACTCATTATTTCTTCTTTTACATTGTCTTTTCAATGACTATAAACATTTTGGATTAGCAAATTGGCAATAGATTAAAGGTATGAAGAAATGTGCTCAGAGTAATTAGATATTAGGGGGCTGGTTAGCTCATTGGGGGGCCAGTTAGCTCAGTCGGTTGGAGCGTAGTGGTGCTTAATACCAAGGTCAAGAGTTCGATTCCCATTCAGTCCCCATAAGTTGCCTGATCTAGTTGAAAGATGTTCCTGCCCATGACAGGGAGATTGAATTAAATGATCTCTAAGGTCCCTTCCAGCTGAGACCATTTTATGATTCTATGATTAGTGCTTTTCAGAGGAAAATAAATCCCACATACATCTAAATTCTGTCCTTTTGGTCTAATTCCTAGTTTTCTGAAATGAAAAATGTCCTGAAGTATCTATGAGCTCTGGAAGAGTTGACCATTTAGTTACTCTAGGCAAAACCATCACCCATTGTATATGGACTCCCAGATCTTTCTACCATGGCTGTAGAAAACCTTCAGCTTTCATCACTAGCTCTTTTGCGAATCACAGACTGGTTATTGTTTATTCTTGGTAAACATACTTAAATTGTTCATGAGAGTGGAAAAGAGTGGAGATAGAATGACTATGGAGACAGATGGTGTAGGCCATGAATGTTAGGTTCATCAGTAGGGTAAAACTAACCTGTCTCACGACGGTCTAAACCCAGCTCACGTTCCCTATTAGTGGGTGAACAATCCAACGCTTGGTGAATTCTGCCGACATCAAAGGATCAAAAACCGACGTCGCTATGTATGCTTGGCCGTCGCAAGCCAGTTATCCCTGTGGTAACTTTTCTGACACCTCCTGCTTAAAAGCCAGAAAGCCAGAAGGATCGTGAGGCCCCGCTTTCACAGTCTGTATTCGTACTGAAAATCAAGATCAAGCGAGCTTTTGCCCTTCTGCTCCGCGGGAGGTTTCCGTCCTCCCTGAGCTCGCCTTAGGACACCTGCGTTACGCTTAAGTTTCAAAGCTTAAGTTTCAAAGCTTAAGTTAAGTTTCAAAGATGTGTCTCAGACAGTTAGCCTGAAAGTGGAAAATCTCCTCCTCCCACTCTGTTACCAATATAGCTTTCCAACATAGTTTTAGAGTCGCTAGCAATGTATCTTTCCAACATTTACAGTTGCAAAGACCTTTTAGGAAGAGATGATTTCAACTGCCTTTGGTTAAATTGTTCTTTCTCCCATTGGTGGAAAGCCCTCATTTTCCGTAAAACTACTACAAGAATTGTTCTACATGTTTTCATATATTCAGAAATTAAATTTCTTCTATGTGCTGTGTTGCAGTTATAGGACTGGAGAAAAGTAGTTGCTTGATTAATTTTTATCACTTCCCTGTTTTTCTGTATGGGAATGTAGGAATGGTATCTGTCGGATAATTCCTATTCTCTCATCAGTTCAGAACACAAATGGTTGTGTGTATATTGCAGACTCTCTTTGAAATCTTTGATCTGTCACTCGAACCAAGCAAGATTTATCTGAAAAGCTCCAGTGCTGATAATCTAATGTAAAATACTTACTTCTGCTCCTCTTTTACTCACTGGTCCAGATCTTCAGCTGATGTAATCTGGCAACAGTTCCATTGAAGTCAGTGGAGCTCTGCCAATTCATGCTGCTGAGGATAAGTCCTATTAAGTGCTACTTTGTGCCTTGAATTGCCCTCATTGATTTCAGCAACACTATATGTTGAATAAGGGTCAGACTGCGAGGATTTTATTCCCATATCAAGCAATTATTTTTTTTTTTTTTTTTGCACAGATAATCTCATACTGACTTAAATCTCTTCTACAGCTGTCTCCCCGACTTAAATCTCTTCTACAGCTGTCTCCCCAGTGTGAGCTGAAAGACAACAATTATGGTCCAAATTAGTATTTAAATATATAATAACCAAAGCGGAACACAGATGTAATTAAATTTTTCACTTGCAGCAAATGAGACTAGAATCTGGTTAAGACTGTCAAATATTGAACACTTGATGTGTAAATTAAGATTCAACAACAATAAAGAAGTAGATCATACTCTTTCTTTGTAAACAATATACGAAAGTAGTTAAATAAATAAAACCCCCACAATGTTAATCAATAAAAATCTGTAGGTAGGTAAAAAGACAGAAAGCAAAATAGAAAGTAAAACAAAAGATTAAACTGCTAAATAAATTTTAAAAAATTACTGTCTTAAAGAAGTCCTTACAAAAGAGGAAGACAATATCTGATAAAATTTTCTGAAAGTATATTTAAACAGTTTCATGTTTGCTTAGTAAAGTTAGTAAATGAGCTACCAAATAGGTTAATAACTTACAAATGGTTGACAGAAAATTGTCTTAAATTACAGACCTGTCAAGAATGTTTAATGAGTGTGAGTTTGTGGTAGTATAATGGATCGTCTTGTTTATGCTTATGTTTCTGCATTAGGGCTCTGACTTAATAGAATTCTAATTAAATTTGTTTCTAATAAGACATATTTATCACTATCTACCACTGTTTGTAAGAAAGACCTTCATGGCCATATCAAAGCTCAAACAATATAAAACATTGGACAAAAAGTGATTTGTGTGTCTTACAATACCTACCTTTCAAACAAGCATGTAGACAATAGCCTATGCAGGAAAGGGAGATAAGATTTTGCTTGTACAATATACTGATTGTGTAAATTTTTAATGCGACGCAAAAGATTGAGTGCATTGTCTAGTATTAATAATTTATAAAGAATTCTCTCAGCCATCCACAAATTGGCTGCAGATAGCAACACAGAAGTTATCTCTCTTATGTCTGTGTGGATAAACATTTCTAATTCTAGCTTTTTAGGAGATCTCTCTAGTTAGTATTCTTTTGTTGGATGTTACATCTGACTTTCCTTTGATTTATATGCAATTATTCTGTTCCAAATTAAACCAACATGGAAGTACTCTTCTGGGTTCAAGCAAAGAAGAAGGCAATTTACTTACAGCATGAAGATGCATGAGATGTGTCCCCAGAGAGAGAGGATATTTCAGTCTGCTTGAACTAAACAGTAGACTGTTCAATCTTGTGGAAATAGAACGGTTCAAAAAACTGCTACCAGCAGCTTCAGTCTTCCCATGATTGCTGTCAGGTTGTGTTAAGGTGTGTGACTGAGCAAAGGACAGCTCCTCTTCCCCACACTACTCTCAAGGTTTGGAAGTCCTTGCTCTCACTTGTGCATGTGAACCGTATACCCAGAAAAACCCACTGAGTTTGCTGTTTGAAGCGTCCTTGTCATCCACTCTATACTGGCAAATGGGTCAATATCGTTCTGATGACACGCTCATGCCCACATATCTTGTGATATCTTATGAGAATTTCAGTGGTCCTCTAGGCACAATAAATTAGAAAAGTCTTTTTTTGTGTGTGCTACGCCTAATTATGTCAGGGTTTTAGTTAACACTGGAAACCAGGCAAATTAATTTCCTTGTGAGAAGCCACTCTTCAAAAGAGACTGACTCCTCCATACTTTTCTCAAGTTTCATAGCTTCTTTGCCTTTTACTTAATCATCTGTCTTTTTTGCATTTTTCTTTTCCTCTATTAGATGAGTTAATTTTTCCTCTGTTGTCAGCAATATTCTTCAAAAGGCAAGTGAACCAGTAATAGATTCTGGTACTTCTAATTTTGCTTTTTACATGTTGAACTTTCAGTGCCATGTGCTAGTCATCTAATTTCCTCTTCCAATGGTGCGTTTGTCAATTCTAGGACAATGCTACGTTATGAAAACGTCATAGAAAGGTTTCAAATGACCTGGCATGAAGCTGCAAATGTAATGGAAGATGGGAGAAAAAAATGAAAGTATGTTGGGACAAGAAGATTATTTTTTTTGCTTGTACCAGGAGTCATACTGGCCTTACTATGCTGCTAGTCCAGGCATCTTGGCTTAAACTACCTCGACACGCTCAGTTCTGAAATATGTGTTTTTTCTGCACCCACTGAAGAATGCACAGGAAGCAATGATCAGATCTAGAAAGATATCCAAAACTTCTTTTCACAGGACAGCTCAAAAGACTGGGAAGTGGGTAAGATATACAAGTCATCTGAAATACCCTTGTGGTCTCTTGTATTACGTTTGCATAACAAGGTTTTGGTAGCAGTGGGGCTGCAGGGGTGGCCTCTGTGAGAATCTAGTAGAAGCTTCCCCCATGTCCAATGCCAGTCAGCTCCAGGATGGACCCATTACTGGCCAAGACTAAGCCCATCACCAGTGGTCCTGGTGTCTTTGGGTTATCATATTTATGAAGGTGGGAAGGTGTAAAAGCATTTGCATGCAGGAAGGAGGAGTGAGAATATGTGAGAGAAGCAACTCTGCAGACACTGAGGTCAGTGAAGAACTGACCTTGGAATGATCAGTTCCATGAAGGGGAAGAAGGGGCTCCAGGCACTGGAGGAGAGATTCCCCAGGAGCACGTGGTGAAGCAGTTTGCCCCCCTGCAGCCCCTAGAGGGGGATTCCACGATGGAGCAGGTAGATCCCTGAAAGTGACTGTGACCCTACGGAAAACCCACACTGGAACAAACTCCTGGCAGGACCTGTGGGGAGAATGGAGTCTATATCAGAGCAGATTTGCTGGCAGGACTTGTGACCCTGTGTGGGACCCATGCTGGAGCAGTTCATGAAGAACTGAAGTCTGTGGGAAGGACTCATGCTGGAGCCAGGGAAGAGTGTGAGGAGTTGGCAGAGACAATGTGTGATGAACTGACCACAGCCCTCATTCTCCATCCCCCTACACCACTTGGTGAGAGGAGGTAGACAGAATTAGGAGTAATAAGCCTGGGAAGAAGGGAGATGGAACAGAAGGTTTTAAGATTTAGCTTTTATTTCTCATTACCTCAGTCTGATTTGATTGCTAATAAGTTAAATTAATTTTCCCTGAGTGGAGACTATTTTGTCCATGCCAGAAATTGCTAAGTCATCTCCCTGTCTTTGTCTTGACCCACAAGCCTTTTGTTATATGTTCTCTCCCGTGCCCAGCTGAGAAGGGTAGTGATAAAGCTCTTTTGGCGGGCTCCTGTCATCCAGCCAGAGTCAACTCGTAACATCTCTACATGTCCTATGAAATTCTTGATGTCTCCAAGAGTAATATGGGGAAAATTCTTTGGTTCTTTAGTTATTTCTTCTTCCCAGGGAACAACTGAAATACAGAAATACTGGTGAGAGCTCTTCTGGCTCTATGTGGCTGGCAACTTTGTGGGCTTTGAATCTGCTCATGAACCTCATACTCCTGTCCTGTGAGTCCAGACACACTCACCCAGTCCCAGAACATCTGGTGGAGATTTCTGGATGTCTCAGTTATTGGTTTGTCCATTCAAGTAGAGCCTCACTTAAAAAGCTTTCTCATGTGACCTTATATATAAAATCTACAGGAGCTGAAAGTAAAGGTACATTTCTGTGGCACTCCTGGAGTCCATCTGACTTAGGATGGAAATAAAAAATGGTTACTGGTTTAGATTCGAGTCTTTTATTATTTAGTGGAAGCAGAAAATGAACAGAGAATTGTTTTGCCCTTTTCAAGATGACAAAGGTGTGACAGAATCATACTCTTCTCTTTAGACTTTTATTTTAATTCTATTTAGCTCTTGTATATTTCTATTTTTTACCTAAATGAAGAATTTAGTAAAAAGACAAATATTTCTGGTAAACTTCTGGGTCTTTCAGGAGTGTTAATGAAGCCCATGCTAGCTCATGTCAGCTATGAGACAGAAAACACTTTTATTTTCTCATACTCAGTTGGCTGTCTACCTGTACAAGCACAAGCCTTTTTCAGTTCTCTGACTGAGCACTGCTGGCTGTCCTAGACTGATGGCAAATCAAAACCTTCTATCAGTACTTGAGCAGCAGCTTTTATTTTCTTTAGAGAATTTTTGCCTAGCACTTCTAATTAACAGTCTTGATGTTAAAGATTAGAGCTATAAGTAAGATCAATATATATCAGTAAGATCAGCATATTCAGTGTATTCAGATTAAGTCAGAGACAAGGTCTCTATTGATTTTTTTGTTTAGCACATTCTCTCACTTGATAAAAAGCATAGTATAAAATCTGGACAACATTTACTATATAATATTAGTGCCCAACATTGGCCTTGGTTGCAAGTTTACATTCTGCTACACATCATATCTAGATTTGCAGAATCAAACCTTAATTTGTGTTTTAATTAAGAGTGAGAGCGAGTCTTCCCAGTTTCATACAAGCCAAAAAACTTTGTTTCAATAGGAAGTAAACTGTGAAGATTCTGAGGCAAGAACACCTCTCATTACAACAGAGTGTTCATTACAACAGAGGCACTGCAAATTAATGAGCTGAAATGACTGGTATATCAACTTTACTCAAATAACTTTTTTAAGGATAACTTTACAGATTAATTTTAACACTGACATCTTAAGTAAATTTCATTGCTTACAGTAGCCCTTCAAGGCTGTTTTGCCAGTCACTACTACAGAGATACTATTTTTTTCTTGTTAGAAGAAACATTCAAACACATTTTTGAACTACTCCTGAACAGCTACCACAAAACTTAAATGAACAGAGATTATCCAGTCTTCCAATTGATAAAAATCCTTCTGTAGTTATATATAAGTCTCTTGGTTTTGAAATAATCTAAAATAGAGGAACACTAAAGTATTAGATTTCTATCTGTATAACATATAAATACAGTATATCTGTACCTGTAGCATTTGGCATAAACCAAGACATGCAGTGAGGGCTTTTTTATTGTCAAAATGAATCCTTAAACAACATTGAAATAATTAATTGTAATGAAAATTAAATGTTCTTCTTGGTTTTTAATAATAATTTTAATCTTATACATTAATCATAATGCAGAAACTAATGAAAGCACGACAGTTATAATATTATGATCGTTATAATGTATAGGTACTATACATTTGCCTGCACTCATATTCTGGGCTTCTGACTTTGGAATTACTGCTATAGATATGCTTTATAACCATTAATTTACTATATCCTTTTTACTTGTAGGACTTGGCTCCCTTTTTGATTGTCTTCTTTATGAGGACAAGCTGAAAGATTTCAGGCAAGACTTCTGTTCAGAAACACTTCAGTTTCCACTTGCAGAGCACTGTTCTCCAAGTTGTTTTTTGGTTCCTGTGATATCAGAAGTTTTTATGTTTGGAGGTTATCTGAAGTGCAAAATATCCAAGATGATGAGGTAGCACCAACAGTGAGATGATTCAATGAAAACAAACAGGAATTACATATGAAATCTCATCTAGCTACCCTAATCTAACCCAGCTGACTATCAAGAGAATTCATTTCCCATGCCTCTCCTCCTCCAGAGAAAGCCATATACTCAGAGGATTAATTGGCCTAGAGAAAGAATTGAAAAAAATTAATTTCAGGATTTGTGTTTTGAAGAAGAAAAACCAAGAGAATTTAAAATTATTACTGAGAGTGTCTCTTTATTTTTCCTACTGTCCTTGAAATTGTGTATTGGCTACTTGCTGTTTGAAAGAAAAAAAACAACCTGAACCTAGTTTAATTCTGAGTTATCATGTCTGGGTATCTCATATTACCTCAAGTAGCTTAGTCAAATTTCATCCTAGCTGCTATGGTAGGAAAGGTCAGTCAGTTTCTGAATTGACCTCATTTTGTGAAATGAAGCCTGTAATGATAATTAATGAACAACAACAATGTACTTACATGTAGTAAACATGGTGCTTGAAGGTGGTTTATGATATTATAATGTCTGGTCAATTTTATAAATATTACACACAAATTAAAATAATACAGAACTCAGGAACTGCCTTTTATAATTTGTTACCCAGCATTTCCCTTCAGTAATGTTATGTCGTCTTCACCTTAAATAGCACAATAGTGTATAAACTCACCTGAGGATAAAAACCTCAGTTTGTATCCTGTGCTGTGCACTCCCTGTTGGTGACTGGTGGAATGAATGACTTTTGGTAACAAATATTTCAAAATCATCTCAAAAATTGTTAGCCCAAATACACTTAAGTGTTTTACTTTTTTTTTTTTGTTTCATAACTAAGAAACATCCATACTTTCAAGTCAGTTGTGTCAAGAGCCGTTTGGGATAAAGGAATATAATTCAAACTTATTCAGTACATTTCAAGTCTATCTAGGAACAGATGAGGAAAAAAATGGAAGAATATGGACATTAATTAAAGATTAATTTAAATGAGAAATGCCTTGGCAAGCTCTTTTGTGGAAGAAAAAAGATGTTGGCATGAAGGAAAAGGAGGCTGCCTGAGGTAGAAGGCTACATTTTGTACATTAACATCGTTCACAGCACCACCCCCACCTGCTTCAAAATGAACAGATGCTTCTCTACAGAAAAGTAATTATCCTCAAGCTCACGTTATGTTTGCGGTGAACCGACTGTTCAATTCACATGAGCACAACATTTTGCATTTCGCACAGCTTTATTTAATCACATCCTGTGATCACATTCAGTGCTAAATTAAGACTGCAGAAAAGGCTTTTCTTTCCTCCTTGAGAGTTGCTCATTTTTACTAGCACCAGGGAGAAGAAAGAACAGAAGCGCAGTTATGACACCAAGAAATCTGTCTGTCTCTCCGATCCATCTAATCTCTTTCTGGTATCTCTATACATTTATATTAGTGGTATCCAAAGAATATGGCAGAAAATAGCAAAAGATTCTTCAACTATATAAATAACAAAGAGAAAAAGGTCAGAGAATGGATATAGGTAAAAGCTCAAGGTGGCTTCTAAATGAAATTAATACTTCACCTCATTTCCTGATAAAGGTGATGATACTGAACGTGGGAAAAATACAGGAAGGCTGGTGAGAGCTGAGGTAGGGAAACAGAAACAATAACAGAAGTGGAAGCAAAGCTCACATTGTTTAGTGCACTCAGGTCAGGGAGCCCCAATAAACGCTGCACCAGAGCTGACAATTGAAAGCTCAGCCCTGAGAGCAGTTATTTTTAATAAATCTATCAACTCTAGTGTGACACTTGGCAAGTGGAAGTAGTGAAAGAAGCATTTCTTTTGAAAAAAGTGAGAGGGAAAGGAGCAGAAACGGCGACACGGAGACAAAACGTAGTCTCGTGATTTCAAGGCTATATAAATGTGAAATAAGAAGCTGGAATGAAGGTAAAGAACAACAAAAGACATTTCTGTAAATATAAAGGGATTTTAAATGCAACATGGACTTACATAGATTATCACAACAAACTGATATCTTTCTTTGATGAAGCGAATGATTTTCTAGAAAAGAGAAATATAAATATAATCTGATATATATAATTTTGTATATATATAGTTTGAAATATAATTTGATATGGTGCTATTAAAGAAACTTAGGATGCAAAAAAGGGAATTAGCATGAAAATAGTAAACCACTTTAGGAATTAGTCGAAGGGGAAAAAGCAGCAAGTAAGACTGAAAGAGGAAATGTCTGTGAAAGGATAGGTTACTCAAGGATCATTCTGCTTTCTTATTTCATATTATATTTTCAAAAATAGCCTTGACTTGAGAAGTGCATGCTAATAAAATTAACTCAGGAAAATCAGAAAGAACTAGGTGACTTTGAGATCTGGAATTCTAAATCTGGGAATAAATTCAGCCATTAAAAGTACAAAATGATACATCTGTAATACAATTTTTTCGTTATAACCTCAGAGTTCATCTGCTGAAAATGACTGAGGAAGAGAAAGTTCAAACTGGTCAAGTCCATCACAAAAAAATCTCACATGAGACACCAATATAATCAGTTACAAAACCCTCGCTTTTGATCCTAAAGAAAAGAGTTTCTGAAAGAGATTTTACAGTATTTGCCAGTGGTCAATGCACTGCTTTTGTAGCATCTACACTGTCAGAAAAAAAGAACTCTTAAGTAAAATAGTTGAAGAAAAGCTCTACTAAAGTAATTAAGAAATGATATATTTACATAGTTACATATTAGGCCTGTGTACATTCAGAGTTGAAGTTATTCACCATTTTCACTGGAAAAACACACACATCTATTTATTTTTCCTTCTGTGCCTGAGAGATTGCCTGAGACTGGGTTATACCCACTGTCTCTCTGCTGGTGGAACTAGCATATATTTGCAAAGATCTGTTTTTGTAGAAGAACTTAAAAAGTTCTTGGTAGCAAAACAGGAAACCTTTCTGCCTATTAGTCTCCTCCCACCTCAGGAATCACAAAACAGAACAAAGAGAAAGAAAACTGGTGAGAACAAACATGTAGAAGTGACAGAATATTAGTAATCATTTGACAGTAACAGGAAAGAGAGGAGGAGTTTTTGATGCTGTTTGCAGTAAATATTATTGCTTGTGGCCTTTACTGAGAAAGTACCATTTGGTTCATCCTTCCGTCCACCCCCACATATGGTAGAATAAAAGCAAATATTCCATGTGCCCTACGGAAACACTTTAAGAAATAGGGTGAAACTAATTTAGGTATGTACTGTCATTCCAGGATTCCAATAAATCTTTGGCTGTTATGAGCAGAGAGTTCAGAAAAAGGTTAGGAATGGAATTAAACTGCATGCATGCAGTTTAAAAAAAAAACCAACACAAGGCTCTGATGACAGTCTGTTTCTGGGATACATCAAATTATTTCCATGTTTTTTCTCATATTGTTAACAGTTATAGTTCTTCCATATCATAATATTTCTCAGTGTTATCTGAATGCATTTTAATTCAAACCTGACATTTCTTCCTTGGAAAGAGTTATGAAATATTTATGGGATTATACCTGTATGTTTCAGCTGTGATACAGGGATTTGAGAACTGGTTGGCAGATGGATGCCCTATGTTGTCCAGGGAAAGGTCAGTGTCAAGCAATATGCATCTCATTTATGCCATGTATTTCCCTCCAAGAACGAGTAAAAACAAGAATTACATTTACATACACTAAAGAAATTGAACTGTTTGCCAGTGTAACTTCCTCAAAAGGTTATATCACTCAAGGAATATTTTTTGTTATTTAAATCTCTTTTCTTACAATCACTCTCTTGCTTTCCACAGAGTAAGATTTGGCATCACATCCCGAAGAAAACAAATCCAACATTTATCTGCTGTCATGCAACCTCACGTGGACTTTAAAATCTTTCCAAGACTCAACTTTCAATTTTCTGTACATTTCAATCTACTACTTCAACTACTACATTGTAGTCTTTACATTTGCAAACATGAGGACATGATTGCATTGGTGAATTCCCTTCATCTGTAAAAAGGAAACCTGAAGCAATTGTTGTGTGAAACATACACATGCCATGTTGTTCGTTACCTTTTTAAGAGCCTATTATTTAATTATAATAATTTTTTTAAAAAACCTCAAAGCAAAACAAAAAAAACCAACCAGCTTTCCTGCCACTGTACTTTTATACAACTGTGGAATGAAGCAGGGATTTCCAATGACTAAGAGGACTTCGTCAGTTTTATCTTTCTTTTTTCTATGGCTTTTGAGATTTTATTCCCTTTTTGAGAAAAGAAGAATGAACTACTACTGTTGTATTCACCCATGTTGGAAACAGCTGAAATGGGAAATAAAAATTTGATGCCACAGGACAAATATATATCAATTAAAAGATACATTTAGACAGTAGGAGGGAGAACTGTTCCTACCTTTAAAGGTGTGTTGTGACAACTTGAGTTTCTTCCAGTTGTGGCTAAGAAATAAACAAAAATCATATTTTTTAATGAATTCTGTCTGTCAGACTAATATCAACCCTTTGGATAACCTTGGTAACATACGAGGTGAGAAGCTACAAATAAGCAAGGAGCAAAGGTTGAATGAGTGAAAGGCAGAAACTGTCTGAGCACTAGCACAGAAGGTGGCAACTTTGATTATAATGCAGGAGAGATCTATTTAGCTTTTAAAGTCAGTTTTTATACACTTGGTCCTTTCACCTTCCTACCCAGAAGTAGGAAGATGAGATTTTCACAGCTCACTCCCAGATTAGGTTATTCCCAATCCAGCTATTTTTAGTTGGAAATAAAATAATAGATAAGGCTGTAGTCAGGGAAGAGTGTATGTAAATGAAGAGTTCATGGAGGGATCTTGTTTTAAACTTTCAGTCACCACATACACATTTGCAGTCAACTTTGTGAATTTTTTTTTTAATAAGTAAAAATCAAAAAACAACAAAAAAAGTACAAAATTTGCCGTAATTAATAGCTCTTCCATTTGCAAGCAATGGAATAGATACTTTCAGGCTTTTTAGAAAATGTTTGTTATATGCTCTGAAAACTGGTTTTCTGAAGAAAGAAATTGTATGTACTGCACACCATTGGAATTTCTTAAATGTTCTTACTGGCTTCCATCCTCATTAAACTACTCAGTGTGTGCTCTCAGTTGGACAGCAACTTTAAAACTTTGAAATACGTCAAGTGGAACTCACACTTGGCACAAAATACTGTGACACAGAGCTGTAACACACCTAGTAAGATGAAACCATGTTGGACCTATAGCTGCTACTTTCTACCTCCAATATGGTCATTTTGTATACTGTAAATGGGATTTAAAGAAACGAGATTTAAAGAAATGTTAAAATGTCACTAATCATAGTGAGTAAAGAAAGGGCATCAGAAGCAGAATGAGAATAGCAAGAAATCAGAGTAACAGAAAAGAGGGAAATTGTCTGCTATGGAATTCCAATGCACCCACATGTCTTTTGGTGGGTTTTGGGTTGGTTATTTTGTGGGGTTTTTTGTTTCTTTTGGGCATGGTTTGTTTTTTTTCTGAATAAAATGTCTAACTTTACTTTAAGGACAAACTCTATATTCCATAGAATTGGATGTCAGAAATAAATAAATAAATAAGTGGAAAAACAACATATTTTTTCCAAAATCTCCTTTGTAAATCTTTCCTTGGATGCATAGGTCAAAACTTTAATTCTGTTAATGTGTAACAGTTGATGGCCATGAGAGTGAGTTTCTATCAAGCTGACATTCACTTATCATTTCTGTCACAGTCTCAAATCTTAAATTTGTATTCTAGCACCTGTTGTGTCCTCTCAAGATTGACATTATCACAGATCCCTGACAAATATTCCGGTCACATAAGGAACTGGAAATCTGATAACTACCATCGTCCCCTAACATGGTTTTTGGCCTTTGGTACTTTTCCTCTACATCTTCTGGTTGAGCATCTAGAGGGTGACAACCAATTCAGTTTAGTCCTTCACATTTTTTGTGTTTGATGAGACGTGCAACATTATTTGGAAAAGAGAAAACAGAAGAAGCAATTTTGGACTGTGATTCCCATTATTTTCATATTCTCTGTCCATGGCTCATCAGTATGAAATGAATAGGTGGTCCCTTGAACACAAGTCCATCATCCAAAACATTCCCTCCTACTAAATAAAATTGTCTGGTGTCCTTTCTTTTTTTTTTTTTTTTGGATAGTTACAATGATGACAAGAAGTATTGAGAAAAATGTTCTCTTAATGCCTTACAGTTAGCACATTCTCTTGGAAAGTGGGAGTTTTAGGTTCTAACTCTTTTCATTAGTAGAAGACAAGGAACATAGTTTAGCAAACACAGGGACTGGGCTTCTTTAGATATTTCCCTCCTGCCTCTAAGCCACAGCTTGTTAAATACTTCTCACTGCAGGCTGGGGAAAAATCTGTATTTTGAGTGGTATCATCCAGACACCTAAAAAAACTTTTCAGTCTGCCTAGGTTTAGACTTCTGATGATCAAATAATTGAATGGTAAGTAGGGTGAAGTTAGGGCCTTAAATTCCATCTCATATTGATCTAGACAGTCTCATTATATATTTTAGATATTTGTAGGCACTTGCTGTGACCACCTGGCAAAAAGAATAAAAAATAGAGTTTTTATATAATAAAAGAAATAACTTTCAGGGAAAAAAAACAGACACTGGAAAATAACTTTAGGCACAATAAATTTTTCAGAAAAAAAAACAAAGTTAGGAGAGAGTAAAGATGACTTTTTTCACATTTATGCTTTAATTATTAGATGTTATATTCTGATATTTCAGATATTGTATTATCTCAGACATTTGCTACCAGTGAAATTGTTCTATATCTCCCAGAAATTGCCTTATACTAAGCAAGACTGAGTGACAAAGTTTTTCTAACTGACACTTTTTTAATTTTCCAACCTCTGAAAGGAAACCTATATTTTGAAGTAAACCATTAATCAATTCATTGCCTGTTTCAATGTCTGTATTAGGAGTTTGATACTGGGAAATAAGAAATTTAGGAAAGCCAAATGTATATTACTTACTTGTTTAGAAACATAGAAAAAAATGATTATTTAATTTTCATAAAGTAGAATTTGGAAAAAAGAATTGCTGGATATCTTATGTAGTCATACTGACAGCATCTGCTTTTTTATCTACTGTTTTCCTTCTGCATAAGTATCCTGAGCAATGATGGTGACTTCAGTTAGGATTTAAATTTGAAATCATATTACAGGGAATAGAAGTCTTTGCTTATCTATATTAATTTAGAAAAAAATAACTTTTTCCTACAGTTCAGATATCAAATATACAAGAGTTTGAAACACAGTTTAGCTCTTGTCTCACCTAATTTTTTATGCTTTCCTTCTAGAAGCTCATTGCAATTATGGAAGTTCAGCTATTTCCTCTGGAGGATATTATCTCTACCCAACAGTAGCCATTTCATATGAGTGACGAAAATGTCCCTGAAATTAGAGTTCCAGGACTTTTCACAGTAATTTTTCACTGCTATAATTAATGAATCAAATTAATTACTTTATTTTTGAGATATTAATTATACATGCCTTGCAGGTACACTCCAAAGGTTACCTTATATTTTGAATTTCCTAACAGAATTTCCACACTTATTCATGGATCCTAGACTTCTAATTCTACTACGTTTAAAATTAAAACTTAAAATCACATATATTTTTATGCAGTACTGACTAAAAATAAGAAATATTATTGCATCTGATGACCACATATAGGTATGCATTTACAGATTAATCAGTACTCAAAGGTCACAGGAAATAGTCCCTGTTATAAGTTTAGAACTCAGCCTCTAACTTGACTGTTGTGCATCATCCTTCCCTCTCTACCCATTATACAAACTTTTAGCCAGTAGCAAACCTTTAATCTCTGTACCTATTATATCATTATGATTCCACTGATTTCAGTGCTTTGTTTGTCTGGGGTTTTTGTTGTGTGGTTTTTTGGTTGTTTTTTTTTTGTGTGATTGATTTGTTTGTTTTCACAGAATCACAGAATGTCAGGAGTTGGAAGGGACCTCAAAAGGTCATCTAGTGCAGCTCCCTGCCCGAGTAGGATCACCTACAGTAGGTCACACAGGAACACGTCCAGGTGGGTTTTGAATGTCTCCAGAGAAGGAGACTCCACAACCTCCCTGGGCAGCCTGTTCCAGTGCTCTGTCACCCTCACAGTAAAAAAGTTTTTCCTAATATTTTTGTGGAACCTCCTATGTCCCAGCTTATATCCATTGCTCTTTGTCCTGTCATTGGACGTTGCTGAAAAGAGCCTGGCTCTGTCCTCCTGAAACTCCCTCTTGACATATTTATAAACATTTATGAGGTCACCCCTCAGCCTCCTCTTCTCCAGGCTAAAGAGACCCAGCTCCTTCAGCCTTTCCTCATAAGAGAGATATTCCACTCCCTTCAGCATCTTTGTGGCTCTGCGCTGGACTCTCTCCAGCAGTTCCCTGTCTCTCTTGAGCTGAGGGGCCCAGAAATGGACACAATATTCCGGATGTGTCTCACCAGGGCAGAGTAGAGGGGCAGGAGGACCTCTCTCAACCTACTAGCTACTCCCCTTCTAATACACCCCAGGATGCCATTGGCCTTCCTGGCTATGAGGGCACACTGCTGACTCATGGTCATCCTGCTGTCCACCAGAACTCCTAGGTCCCTTTCTCCTACACTGCTCTCCACCAGGTCAGGTAGGTTTAATGGATTGATGTATGTGGAGAAGCACACACAAACTCCGAGATGGTGGAAAACAGAATTCGCTTTATTGTAAGCAGACACACATATTTCTTAACAGGAAGCACTATTTGTGGGTTACAAACAAGAGACCAGACTATGCAGCCAGGGTTGTTATTAGCTCATGTACTCCTTCAATCTTATCACACAGGGAGAACAGACTTTCCCAGGTCTGTTTTGATCATATTCTCCCATTCACTCCCATGCACATCTTGTGTACAAGAAGCGTCTTATCTGTTCATTCTCACGGCTAAAATCCCAACATGAGCTATGCTCAGCTGGTAAGGGTCTCTTTTCACAATTAGCAAGCAAGAGTTAGGTACTTGTTTAGAAAAGAGCTCAAGGACAAAAGTCTTAATTCTGCAACACAGTGCTGCCAGCACAGCTGACTGTAAAATGTATCCACAGATGTAAACACAGGTGTGCTTTCAGTGCCACTAATCACTAAAGACAAAGAAATAAACAAGGCTATGCATGACTTTAGTCAAAGAGTCTTGGAGCAGCAAAGACTTTGTTTCATTAATGTGTACAAATCTATGAAATCAGAAAAATTATACAAGTTTCAGCTCTGTTATGCATCAAAATATCTGCAGGCTTATGAATACTTATTTCATACTAGGTAATGAGTAACATCAGAAATCTGCAAAATGCCACTGAATAACGGACACCTTAAAGGACTCATGCACTTATGAATGACACATTCGGACCTGTAATTCCAGAATCAGTGTTAAACAGCTGTATTCCTTACACAATATTTGAAGAGTTGCAAAATTTTTCAAGGTAAGTTGAGACATGATGACACCCCTTTTCAGTGTCACCCCAGTATTGTAAATTACAGCTGAGGATTAAGTTACCTGTTTTGGCAATGAATTAAAAAATGTGAGGCACACGATAGTTACATGTGCTGCTCTCATTTACCTAATCATGACTTATTCATGTGGTCTTAGTCTCAGTGTCTGAGGAATTCAAAACCATCTTGTGTTGGAATCACATTGACCCAAAACAGCAAAGGGGTTTATTTGAAATCTCACTTCAGGTTTGATTCTGGAGTCAGAGCTGTTTTCATTCGTAAGCCATGGCTTAGATTCTTCTCTGAGTATGCATGCTACATTTACTGAATTATAAAAATCCTACAGAATATAAATGAGTTAACAGACAGCAAAATGAAACATGTCTGCTTTGGAATTAAAGAATCAAACTGAGAATTGCGTGAGAAAACTTTCAGGAACAGGAGTATTTCTTCAAAGAAAGTTTATCAGGAGCAGACGATTCTTAAAAAGGAGATGATGAGGGAGAGGCAGACGTAACTGAATCACGAGACAATTCATTTCACAATCAGATCTTTTGATTGAAAGTATCTTTAGGGGAGTTAAAAGCCTAAATAAGCACAAAAATTAAAAGATGATGGTTTTCTAACCATGTAGAAGTCCAAAAATCATAGAGTCTATTGTCCCACTATAAGCATGTAAGTAGTCTCCTTGGTGTTTTTTAATGTACTTTGTTACTAAAATGTGATTTTCGAGGGAATTTAAGTAAATAATGAGAAGTTCATGAGCATATATGCTTGAGGAAGCTCTTCCAAACTCAAAGAAAATATTTAGTAAAAGGAAAAAAATCAAGAAGGAAATTAAATGCTGAGCTTGATTTCACTTATGAAACAGAAGTCTCTAATGAGTACTCAAAGATTTTAGCCAGATGTGTTTTAACAAAAGGTCTCGACAACAAGGACAAATACTTCTCTGTCATTTTTCAAAGTATGAGTAATAAAAGCAAATTAAATTACATGGACATTTTGTTTTATCATTATGAATCTCAGTGAAAACATATTTTCTGGAAAAATAATATGTACTGAGGGTATAATTTTTTTCTTCACTTTTAAATAATTTGAACTCTGTAACTCCCATGGGAGGACATCCAAATAATTAGATGAGCAAGTAAAGAAGCTTTGTTTCTTTTGAACTGTTGTCTTGGCAGACAAGAGTTTAAGATTCATGGAACAAAAGAAATTTCTGGTCTAAAGGGTAGAGTAAAGGCAATTCTTCAAGAAATTTTACTAAAATACACTGAAAATTTAAACTCAGTAATTTTACGTAGCTTTCATAAGGAAATGAGGTTTTACAGTGTTACATGATAGTGTCTGTAAATAACTTTAGAACTCACTGGAAAATTTAAACCCTATATGTCAAAGGAACAGAGGCGTAAAACAATAGAAAATTTCTGTTACCAGCTGTGCAGAGGAGGGAAGACAAAATTAGTGTCCTTACTGAGGAATACACTGCAATACGAGCTTAATAACAACCTATTTTCTTGGTCTGTAAGTTAATCAATAAACATGTATTGTTGACAAAGGAGTGCAGTAGCTCCAAATCAGTCCTTGCATAGGTTTATTGTCTGCTCAGAAGATGTGAGGTCGACGTGGGGATAATGTGAGGGCTAAAAATTGTGAGATTTGAAGGAGAATGAGAAGTACAATAACAAGAAATGAGCCAGAAGAAAGAAGCCATCATTATTGCATTAGAAAGTATAGCGATAAAAAAATGTCATTCCACAGGAAGCTGCTCTTCATTAATTCCACTGTAGGTAGAAGCTCTTTTCTAAGACATAGTGTTAGGGACTCCTAAGGAAAATGATTTTTTTTTCTACTATTCTGAAATGGAATAGGATAGCATCTTATGAAGTCTTGTAATTTTCATTGTGTAGATTCAGTAGAACAGTGACTTTCCTAATAAATAGAAATTGTAGAAATTTTTCTTATTTTCTGAAAATGAAATCAGTTTGAAATGGCAATTGTATTTATTGCTGAAGCCTCTTTCTCATCAATCACAACATGTAGGTTCATAACTTAGAAAGCACATTCCTGCGTCTTAATTTAATGAAAAAAACTAACAGCTGCAGGTGAATATTACTCTCTCTGTTTTGTGGAACTTTTTTTCAAATTTTTCAGTTGGATTTTATCCATCTGTAGTATTCCTAGTAAATTTCATGGTAGTAACATGCCTGCATAGGTGACAGTTAATCAGTCTGTCAATGTTTTCAACTATCTCTTGTATGGTAAACTAGCTGTTATTTTCACAAGCCAAGGGAGCAATGATTTCATCAGGTGTTGGAATTAAGAGGATATAATTAACCTAGCAAGCGTGGCACAGAGGTTAAGTTGTTGTGCTCCATTAATTAATAGTAAAATAAAACACCAACTACATACTAGACTGATACAGTACTGATGTTCAAGGCATTAGGACTTCCCTCTTTGGCCACTGCAGATTTACTCTGGAGGTGGTTTTGAAATCACTGTGTACAAACGAAGTGAAATTGATCTTTTGTGAAATATAGGATGCTTAAAATAAACCCTGAAGTGTTTAGAGACTTGGAAGATGACAGAGGAATTAATTAATTCCCTTGTTCAAAACGTTACCCTAAGTATTGATTGAAGGGTTATTTAACCTCACATTATCTGTCAGGCATGTGGTGTAAGATTTGGACTAGTCTGGTTATTATTCACGCATTAGGAATTGTGGTCTTAATACACGCAGCCACAAACAGTAGCAAACGGAGTGTTTTTTCCTGCATCCCCCTTCACTGGGTGGAGGACACAGAGAAGCTTCAAAGTAATGTCTGGTTATTTAAAGTAGAGCTCATTGCATAGTGTTTTTCCTTTTCTTCTGTACTTAAAGAAGATACTGGAGTTGCTGATGCCGTTGCACCTGAGGGTAAGTTCATAGCACTAAGAGTAAACAAAGCGCAGCTCAGCGTGCTAATCAATGTAGCCACACACTGAATTGTTTTTAGGCACACAACAAGCAAACATCTAATTCTGAATCCTGGAAAATAAATCCCACAACAAAACAGAAATAATATACCAATTCTTGCTAAACCAAAGTTAACCTTCTTCTCCACAGGGTTGCATAAAATTTGTAGAAGTATCTGTTTGATTAGCTCCAGCTTTATATATGAGAAGCTATCCCTTTATTGCATGGTATGTCATAATCTATATCATACGAAAATCACTAACAGCTCTCTTCTGAGTGAAAATGCTCAGAGAAGGCTAAAAACACTAACTTTAGGTATCTTACATATTTAGGCCAGCTATCTGTGGTAGAGTGGTTCTGAGGATGATGTAGTCAGTTATTGTATTCTTTACTCCTGAAAACTGAAAGTTGGGATGTCAGTTTTCTTTGGTGGTGAAAAACTTTCTAAGTCAATCAGTATCATCTGTCAGTATATCACCAATGGTTTTGGTTTATGGAGGTAAATGTTATAGGTTTTATCCTAAACTAGCATTATCTTTATTGTAAAGAAAACACATAATTTACCTTCAAATTGAAATTATCTTCTTCATATATCAAATTTACTGCTCATTACTGAAATGGTATCTATAATGATTAATGAATAACATCGCAGACAGTTTGGTGAAGGTTTCTTTTTTTTAAATAGGTATATGCCACTAAAGAGTGTTTGCCCTTCAAGATTTTACATCTGAATGAGACCTCTTATTCTTATGTACACATTTTTAATTTCACTAAAAAAGTCAAACGTAACTTAGCTTAATGTGAATAAAAATGTGAAACTTTAGTTTACTACTGTGCAGTAGAGTATATATCAAATCTTGTAATATTTTTGGAAGCAAGTACTGTAGAAACAGCATTAGGAAATGAGTCCTTAATTCTGCAGTTGTATGTGTTTCAGCTGTATTTCAGTTACAAGACAGGAGTGCAAGTGTATATCTTTTTTTCAAGAGAGCATGTAGACTTCTAAGTTAACAATCTGTGGCATTGAGAAAATGCATAAGACAGTGATAGAAAAATATTTATATTCTCATAGAGTAATAAATTATCTGTCATCATTAATAGCCACAGGAAAGGGCTGGCAACTCAACCAGAGTAAGAAAAGAGCATGACAGCCTGTCATTGCCTAATGAAGCTGACACATTAAGGGTATTCAATCATAATATTTTACCAGTACACCTATATTCTCTTTATTAAAAAGGCATTTGTTTAATGACGCATGGCAAGATATTTCCCGTAATTGAAGATGAGCTTTTTTCTGAGAGAAAGTGGATTGCAAAAGACCAGAGGAAAAATAATTCTGTGTTACAGTGTTGCAAGGGCCAGAATGTGAGTGCTGATTCTGTACATATTTGTGCACACACTCAATTTTTTTCATGTGATTAGTTCAGTGGAATGTAACATATGACTGCTCATATATATAAAATTACTAATAATCCTGAAATAACGGACCTATTTCACAGGTACAGTTCCACTGCCAGAAAGATTGTTGTCTTAGTGAACACACTTTCATGTTCTTCAGAGGGATTCTATTCTAGACAGAAATAAATTCAAGTCAATTAGGAATGGCTCATGGATTTTCCGTAAGTAAAGAAGGAGGGAAATTAATCCCATGAATGATTCACTGCAAGTTACTCACTCAGCACAACCACACTCAAGGAAATTGGTAGTCAAAATTATGTATTATAATTCCATGAATTTTTTCTTGCTTATTCAATGTGAGAAAAATATATATCTTAGAGTAGTGCTGTTCAGAATCTCTTTATTTGGATGCACCAAGAAATTCTGGTGTTGCATGCTCCTTAGAGGATAATAGAGAAACCTGACAAGTAGCAATAATGGGATTTTTCTGATGCTTGCACATGCACCATGCTGAAAGGAGTGAGGAAATTCATCTTCATATAGAAAAGGAACTAATATTCAGAGGAAATGATAACTTTAGATTTCTTGGGGAGAAACCTTTTTCTTTTTTTTTTCTAATTTAATACATAGGTGAAAAATAATTGTTTCTCAATTATAAAATTTCTATAATGACACTTCTGGTTTTTGAGTTATTTGCCACACTTGCTTGCCACAGTCTTTTTGATGCACCCCAGGATGCCATTGGCATTCTTGGTCACAAGGGCACATTGCTTGCTCATAGTCATCATGTTGTCCATCAGGACTTCCAGGTCTTTTTTCACAGAGCCGCTTTCCAGCAGATCAGTACCTAATGGGTACTCATACATGGGATTATTCCTCCCCAGGTGCAAGACCTTAGATCTATATTTGATGAACCTTGTTAGGTTCCTCTCTACCCAACTCTCCAGCCTGTCCAGGGCATGCTGGATGGCAGCTCAGCCTTCTGGTGTGTCAGCCATTCCTCTCAGTTTTGTGTCATAAGCAAACTTGCTGAGGGTACACTCTATAACTTCATCCAGGTTGTTGATGAATACATTGAACAGGAGTGGAGTCAATACCGATCCCTGGGGAACATCACTTGTTACAGACCTCGAGCTGGACTGCACCACTAGTCACAACTCTCTGAGATCTTATCTTTCAGTCAATTTTCAATTCACCCCAATGTCCATTCATCTAACCCACACTTTCTACATTTGCTGACAAGGATGTTGTGGAAGATAGTTTTGAAAGCTTTGCTGAAATTAAAGTTGCAAAAGCCATCTTGAAATTTTATGGGATTTGTCTACATACAAAGAACGAATGCAATATTCCAAGGAATTCTTCTAAATGCCATGAAAAATTATTTGTTTGCATATTCAAAGTCAAAAGATGATGATATACTGTCATTCTTTTGTCCTGCTTCACTAGGATATATTAGGACTCCAACCTAAGATGAGAGGTAAAAAGTGATTTGTGTTTTAGTTTTTTGACTTCTGTGGCTTATAAAGTCTCTGTGCTTTTCTTGTCCTTTTATCGGGAAGAGAGAGACATTTCCTGGCCACAAACTCGATTTCCTAACAGAAAGAGTTTATGAAAAGAAAAGAACACCTTCAGGCTTTCAGCTTGATTTATATAACTTCATCCCATTTCTTAAAAAAAATAAATTGACAGTAATGAATTAAAGTGTATGCTAATTTCATCTTAATTTGAAAGTGTGTTTTAATAATAAGGAGTTTTAAAACAAGCAGCAAGTAGTCTGAGGAGTTTAGACAAAAATAAAATAAACACATATCTGTCAGATATTGCTGATGAACCACCTAATACGAAATATTGTGTTGCACCTCTAGCCTTGCATTATTATATATTACATCACTAGTGAAGTTATCATTTTTCGCACACCTCTCTGTTTTTTCTTTAGGACAACATTCCTGAATGAGCTCTTTGAAGTTCTCTGGCAAATTTTATTAAATTACAGCAATTATTGAGAAAGGCCTCACTATTGCTTTGAACCCTAATAAATACCTTGATTGTAATGCAATATTAAAACCCCCCCAACATTTTAAAGTAAATGTAGAAGACCTACATATTAGCCAGATATTGAACTTGTGCTACTGTCAACTGACCTTACCCAGAATGCTTGTGAAATGAGAAAAATACCTCATTTTATCCTAAATACTCTGCAGGGTCAAGTGTCCTTACAAGCGGTAGCTTATTATGCCTGCTACACCAACTAAGTATAGTTTCAGGACACAGCACTCTTCTAACTCAAACCTTCTGAAACTGTAATTACTACCATAATCTAGTAGCTCTAGATTATTAACATAATATAATAGTCCTAATAATTTCATCATATTTAGTATGTTGTAGGTTAATAATTAATATGTTAAAACTGTGACCCTAAAATGTCCTTATCAATGGAGAAATGTGTGAAACAAAATTCATTACTCTGTTCAGAACTAGGTTAACTAAGAATCTAGCTGTGAGGAAAATAAATCTCTTATTAAATTAGAAAATTAGACGAGAAATTCAATCAAATAATAAGGAATAGAGAATACCTTTGATTTTCTTTTAATATTGCTATTTCTACTTTTATTAATGAGTGAAATGGTTGGTTTTGTATGAGTTACTTTTTATGAGTTAATGAGGTTCTTTGTAGATTGTTCTAAATCTGTTTATGTACCAGTTGTGGCTGGAGTAGAGTTATTTTTTTCCACAGTAGCTATTTTGGGGCAATGTTCTGGATTTTTGACAAAAACAGCGTTGGTAATTCAAATATGTTTTCCTTACTGCTGAGCACAGGCTAAAGGCCTTTCCTGCTCCTTACACCTCTCCACCAGCGATCAGGCTGGGGGTGCATGAGGAGATGGGAGGGAACACAGCTGGGACAGTTGACCCCAACTGATCAAACGGATGTCCCACACCTTACACGGTGTCGTGGTCAGCATGTGCAGCTGTGGGGATAAGGAAGGAGGGGACATTCCAAGGGATGGCATTCATTTTCCAAAGTCACCATTACTTGTGATGGAGCCCTGTTCTCCTGGAGATGGCTGAACACTTGTTTTGCTTGTGTGTGCAGCTTTTGCTTAACTATTAAACTGTCTTTATCTCAACCCATGAGTTCTCTCACTTTTACCCTCCCAATTCTCTCTCCCATCCCTCTGGATGCAGAGTGATGGAAGATCTGTTTGGGGCTTAGCTGCTGGCAGAGGTTAAAACACAACTGCTATACTACCTTTATTTCAGAAATCTTTGTTGGAGAATATGGTTTCATGTCATATTACCTATTTTGTATACAGTCAAGTCCTCTTCCATCTGCTAATTGGAATTTGCAATGCAAAAAATGCATTTGACCTGCTGAAAGGCCCAGATTTCTGTAGCAGCTGACATACAAGGAGAAGGTGAGATGGTTGGGACACATGTTGAAAGAAAGTAAATTCTAAATGGACAGGAAGGAAAAATCTAACAAAGAAGATACTCAAGTATTGGAACTATTTGCCTAGAGAGGCTGTGGAATATGCATATTTTACAATATTCAAAATCTGACTGTGTAAAAACCTAAGCCACCTGTTGTAAAATGGACAGGTTTTGAGAGGAGAGTTGGACCACACGACATTTTAACCCCCCTCCAGCCTTGACTACTTGATAACTCTATTTTATAATTAATTCCATGAAATGATAAATAAAAAAATATAAATAAATAAATAAATAATATATTAACAAACCTGTTTTTCTTATCTTTAACAGTTCAGAAAAGGAACTAACAAAGGAGAGAGAAATTCTTCATTCATGTAGTAATGTACACAAATGTCTGCCAGTGTTTTTTGTTCTTTTTTTTTTTTTGTTCAATGAGAAAAATGGATCAGTTTTCCCTGCATTTTTCTCCAATGTCTATAGTCGTTTATGTACCTCAGTACTGAATACATCATGACCACCCTGCAACAAGTAAAGATCTCAGAATATGGGTTCGATCTCCATTAGGTCCCCATGTGTTGCCTGATCTAGTTGAGAAGCGTCCCTGCCCATGAGAGGGAGGTTGGATTAAAGGGCCCTTCCAGCCTAGGCCATTCTATGATTCTATGAATATTAGGGACAGTCCTTTCATTTACCTATTCAGCTCTGGTTCTGAGATGCCCTTTAGTATGATATTTAAATTCCATCACTATTTCTTGTTTCAACTCAATTCATCCTCTCTTTGTATTCACCCTATTTTATCTTCATCCCATTATTTTCTATATCTCAACATACCCCTTTCTTTCCTAGTTAAGGGCTTTTTTTTCCTCTCAATTTCACCATTCCTTGATTTTAAAGTAGTTATGTAATGGCATTTTTTCATGATCTTGTAGTGTCTTTGTCTTAGTTTCTTACAGCTTAGCTACATTTTATTTTCTTTTACAGTTAGTATATTCTCATCCATTTATAATTTCTAAGGAGACTAGGTGTGTATAATCTCAGCCAAGCTGCAGCTTCCCCCCCGCCCTGCTTTTTATGGAGGTATTTTAATACCTCAAGAGAGGGGGAATATATAAGTTTTTTAATTTACTCATGAACATTTCACGTAGACTGGAAAGTTTTATACTCTTATTCTTTACCTTAATGGAGATTTCTATCTGATGTGCTCTACAAGTAATTGTTGTTTTTGTCATAAAACAAATGAATGTTGATGCCATATTGTGTTCAACACTAAATAAAAATTTGGTACTTTTATTTTTTTTTTCAAGTTGAATGTCTGCTTACTACGTTTATTCGAGCATTCTTGGTGTTCCTCATAGTTTTGTAAAGTAGAAAGGAATAGGGTAAGGATAAACAGGTTTATCTGCAGACCCACTGGCAGTATCATTGTATATTTTAAGGGTATCTTTGCATACAGTTTTAGATAGTTCATCAGAGGACAGAAGTAAAACTGTTGAAAAATAGTACTCTGATATTTGCGTATATTTAATTTTTCTTTTTTATTTGGGAATACTTCTCAGAATTTTAAAATAAAATCTAAACAATCATACAGAATAAGGAAGATAGTTCTTCTGTCTTAACAGTTTTGTCAGAATTCCAAGGGGGCTTCATGCAAGCAAGCAACATGGAGGATGCAGTTCAGATCTAGAGCCAGGAGGAGCCATGAAGCTCACACATGTTTGTTATAAGAGAGAATAGTGATTTATTTTTGAGGAATGGAAGATATTGTTACAAGATGAAACGAGCCGTCATATTGTACTAATTTAGGAACATTTGTATCATGTCTTCATCAAATACTCTTGACAACTCTATATAACTGAATTTCTTCCTGCTGGGTAATCTGATACGCAGATATGATTAGAAGTGTATTAGAATTAAAATAATAATAACTGAGAATGAAGTAGATTTCCAAGTGTTTGTTGGATTTTTTTGTCTTTTTTTTTTTTTTTTTTTAAATTGGTAAGCTATGTTGAAAATCATGATGGTGAAATTTTTTCCGGCGAAGACACACGGGAGTATTTTTTAACATATGATTAAAAACCACTGCCGCCTTTAAGCCAAACGGTTGTTCACCTGAGTTATTAGCTCTTTAAAGATGTTCCACTGTACAGACTTTCCTTGTCAGGATATTTGATGAGGGTCTGGATATTTGATGAGGGGGCATGACAGATCTCAGAATAGGTTACTGTGTTCAACGATTTACATGTCATAAGCTTGCATCTCAACATGGAAATCAAGCCCATTTTTCACTGTCATTCTTTCCACTCTGTGCTCTAAACCTCTGAAAGCATCTTCCCCCATGCAACTCATAGCAGCCACTCACATTGTAATTATCTGAGCAGCCAAAAGCCAAGTGATTTATTTGCTTTATTCTAGCTGGGATAAAATGTAAATCTGGATAATAGCTGTCATTTTCAAGTTCAGAGTTGGGAATGTGATATAAAGATTGATTTTAACTGTCCATTTCCTTAGCTCAGAACATTACGCAGTGTTTCATTTTGGCTTGTGCTGGATGACTGTCACTGCAAACGCAACGCCTGACCACGCCAGGGTATCTAACCCCTTTTAAAATTGTTTTGTTCAGGCACTTCTGAGAAATTCCTCATCAAAACCATTTTTCATTCAGGACTGATTGTTGTCAAGATGACAATATTTAACAGGTTTGGATTTTTTTTCTTTTTTTTCTCATCCTCTTCCTCCACAACCCCACACCCTTCACCCACGAGAGCACTTAAAATTTGAAAGGGCAACCAGTAGCACTGGTTCATTAAGATATTAACCACAAAAATCAGAAAGCTGAGGAATATTAACACAGGTGATAATGTCTTCTCTTCATATCAGTATATTTTTTATGTTTGTGCTGGTTTACTTCTGTTTGTGCTGGTAATCTTCTCAGTTCATGATGGAAATCCTTTTTCTGTTTTACTACATATTAAACAGACTTCATAATGCTGTACCAGTTTATTCTATCTTTGAACTGCCAATATTAAATATAGAGGATTATAGACTGACATATATTCTTTGCAATAGTATATTATCCAAATTGGATTTCACATAAATGGTAGGCAACACAGAAGAAGCTGTTAATTCCTATGTGTTATATTGATATCACTGACCTTTTTCTACATGAGATGTGTTAGTTAATGAGCTCTTTCAGTTTTTCTCTCGAAGCAAAATTCACCAGGAAGCAATAAGGCCACTTCATAAACACATCTACCAGAAGCAAAGCAAATATTTCTAAAATGGCACAGATAATACACAGTGTTCAAAAGATTACTGTCATTTTCATAGTTTCTGACAAGTCCATGCTTTACTTGAACAAGAATGGAGTCTGAGCTTAATTCTTCCAAAAGGAGTTCACTGATAATAGGACTGCTGTATCTCAGAATAGTTTATTTTGTTAAATCATTTACGTTCATGGAACTAGTGAGAAAGTGACTCTGCAACAATGCTTGAAGACTACAACCAACCTATGATAGTATCCACTTGCAAATATTCAAAATGTTAGGTTTGCTGCAAAAAAAAATACTGAAGTTGTGCATGTTTTTATCTGGTTCAAAGAGACAGAATAAACCCAAAACAACTGAGATTTGATGAAGAGTGAAAGAAGTTACAGAAAGAGACCACATCTGAAAATAAACATACATTTATGTGAATTATGAATGTAGAAAGTACATTTTGAAAATAAACTTCAGTGAAACCAATCTTAGAAGTTTTTTTACAGATGATAGAAAATATTTCTATTCTTTCCTAGGTATTAATAAAATACATTTTACATAGAAGCATATCAGCTCTCTTTTTAAAGTAAGAATTCATTTAGTTTATCTTCAGAATACTTAATTTTTTAAATTAAAGTCAATTTTTGTTCTGCTTTTGAATGTGGTCTGGCAAGTAATACAGTTATAATATAGTAACCGTATTATCTTATTCCCCAATTACTGCTAGAAGCAATTGAATTGCTAATTACTAGGGGAATTACTGCTGTTTTAGTTTGATTTCATGATTACACAGAACAGTGAAGTGAACATTAACAGAAATTATTTCCCATTTCATAGTGTGTGTATTGATGTGTCACAGTAACCATTTATTGCTGTTCATAGACATATTCAATTCCTCCTAGACATGTCTGAATTTGGGTGTTTTTTTTTTTTGTTTAGATAGAGGGTGCTAGAGCTCACTGCAGTTGTGTATATCTTTATCAGTGGTCAATCATTTCCTCTAGGAATAAGGACATTCTACTGCCTGACAATTCATGTTGATCTCTGTTCACCACTGGAAGAAAATTCGAGAAAAAAATGCCTTTCCTTGTTTTTAGAAGCTCCTTACGTGCAAATAATGAAGAATAATATCCTGATGGGGTAGAGGGAGTTGTTCGTTTAGTCCTTTGCAACGTAATGATGAATATTTTATAATCAGTGACTCCAGTTCTGACTACTGGCTCCACTCCTCTAAATCAAAGTTTTACATTTGTGAATTGACAACAAACCTGCATAACTTTTCTTAAGGGAAATCCCTGAGCTAACTGTAAGAAAGGTGAAGTTATAATATTCTTAATGCCTTTGTAGAAGCTGAGAATGCCATGTATGATTTCTGTGATGATACTAAGGAACCTCTGCACATCCCTGTATGGGCCATAAGACACAAAATGAAATAAATTGCTGAAGATGTTATCATCAACATTGTTCCACAAGTCCAACTGATTGCATCTGTAGGCAGATATGTTTTTGTCACTGAGTGGATCCATTTCCTTCATACATATTTTTTAGCTCTCTAGGTCTCTTCAGAAATTCTATTTTTCAAATGTAGCTTAATCATTTCAATTGCAAATTTGGATACACAGATGGGATAGAAAGACTGTGGATAAGATCTTCTGAACATATTTTTTGTAGGAATTCACACGTTTTCAGTCCTTTCCATGCATTTGTTAGGTACATACTTGATTTAGATCACACTTAACAAACTTCAGGTATAATCTGTCATGTTTTTGAGGTGCCTGCTAGTCATAGACAGCGAGTTATATCGATTTCTTTTTCTTAAGAAAAGCATCTCCAAGCATAATATGTAGCAATCTTTTTCAAGCTTGCAATCTCATTTTTATATTTCATTACTGAAACAAGATAGGAATCAGTACTGCCTGAAGTTTCACTTACTATATTTAAATACTACTTTGACTAATCTTTTCTTTTTATTTCTCCACAAATGGTAAATTAAAGTTAATGAGTTAATTTCAATATAGAGTATTATTTAAATCAATAGAAATATGGGTATTTAAATTAAGCCTTTGGAGTTCTGCACTATGGAAGATAACAACTGCACCTGAAAAGTCAAAGGCTTTAGCACTTTCAGGTATACAGCAGTTTACTAGTGTGTAAGACCCTGAGTGACATAGAAAAGCAAGAATGTAACTGTCTCTCTTCCTTAACTAAGCTTTCCCAAACTATTCTTTTCTGTGACAGCTTTATCACAGACTTCTTTAAAGTGCCTAAGGAGAGAAAAAATTAATGCAGGAGAATGATTTTTTACTTGTTTAGTATTTACATGTGACCTGCGCACTATATATTTTAGTCAGTGTTAGGTCTTTCCCAGGTGTCACACTTTACGTAGTGGGCAAATGCAAGGGAAAATACACAGCCACCCCAGAAGGATCCAACATTTTCTTCACAGTCTTTTGAAGACATGGTCTTTAAGGAAATCACAAATCAGCTTCCCTCCTCATATTTTGACATTCTTCAGAAAAATTCTGCTTCAGAAAAACTCTACTTCAGAATAATTACAGGGACTTAAAATCCTTTTGTGTCATGGTGCTAAGCTCTACTGTCTTTAAACCTGTCTCTGCTGAAGAGAGTCCAGTGGAGGGCAACAAAGATGATTGGGGGACTGGGGTATCTCTCTTATAAGGAAAAGTTGAGAGAGCTGGAGAAGAGAACAGAGAGGAGAGGAGAGGAGAAGGGAAGGGAAGGGAAGGGAAGGGAAGGGAAGGGAAGGGAAGGGAAGGGAAGGGAAGGGAAGGGAAGGGAAGGGAAGGGAAGGGAAGGGAAGGGAAGGGAAGGGAAGGGAAGGGAAGGGAAGGGAAGGGAAGGGAAGGGAAGGGAAGGGAAGACTGAGAGGAGACCTCATCACTGTCCATAAATATGCCCAGTGATAGGACAAGGGGCAATGGGTACAAGGTTGAATACAGGAAGTTCCATCTAAACATGAGGAAAAAACTGTTTACTGTGAGGGTGGCAGAGCACTAATACAGGCTGCCCGGAGGGCTTTTGGAGTCTCCTTCTTTGGAGATGATAAAAACCTGCCTGCATGCAATCCTCTGTAATGTGCTTTAGGTGATCCTTCTTTAGTCAGGGGTTGGCCTAGATGATCTCTGGCGTCCCTTCCAACTCTGATCATGCTGTGATTCTGTTTTCTTCAAGAGCATTTGGAGAGGTTTCAAGCACACAACTTAAATGTGTATTAAAGTTAACCATTAAATGTGCATATCTGAGTTTAAAATATACATTAGAAAGAAGTCTGAACACTCTGAGAAAGTATTTGGTTATTAGAGAAGAATAAAGACATTTTCTTGTCAAGTAATACTTGTATAAATTCATAGTTTTAGCATCAGCCACAGCAGTAATATTTGATATGCCAATGTTTACATATTCTACATCACCTAAATATTTACTAAAACTATTGGGGTTTGGGTTTGGCATAGCAGGATTCATAGCATTTCTTTTAATTTTTCCTTCCTTGGGGATTTTTTTCTTTGATTTTCAACATTTTAATTTTATTTTTTTATTCCCCTCCCAGATATTTAGAATCACAGGATCCTATGTGTTAGAGGGAACCACTGGAGGTCATCTGATTCAGACTCCTGTCCAAAGCAAAGCCAGCTTAGATTAGTTCTTTCAGTTCTTTCTGAGATATTCCACTGTTAAGCCATTTTCCACTTTCCATTTCTGTTATGCATTTCTAATATTTATATTTTTAACAGATGCCCTTCTGAATTTTCTTCAACATATATTGATTCCCTTTCAGCTTCCTGTTTAAATGTTCCTTCTTCTCAGCAAAATGTTATTAATTTTTGAACTTGAAGATTGAAACTGCTATGATTTTTTCAGAGCCGAAATTATTTTCTTAGAGGCTCATAGTGCAGAATGAAAATTTTATCTGCCTTCAAAAACGTGGGAAGAATATTTAATGAAAGTTAGTTGTACAATCTTTTCACAAAGTGCCTACAGTTGTAAGATAAAGTATGCGAACCTTTTGGAATTTCATGGTGTTCTGCATTGATTTGTTTTAAAATGTGATCTAACCATCATCTAAGTCAAGAGTATTGACAAATAACGCACCTAAAATAGTAACATAAAAACAATTCTGGTCCTTCATGCCTTTATTTGCTTTATGCAAATTGGCATACCATTAGGTAGATAATTGTGAATATTTTTAAAGCATTACTCAAATTTGAAACCAGCATGGCAGAAGTTGTAGGTCTTTAATAGTCTTCATTTGTTGCTATGCAACATTTACAGTACCATAGACTTTGAATGCTTATAGACTCTGTTGTGTCCTGATGGTTTCTAGAGTCTGATGTAATAGAACTCTCATAGCTCACCAAAAAAGTTTACCAGAATTTTCAGCAGTGCATATTCGTAATTTTTTTTTTCTATTTCCATGTTACAAGTGAAAATAATTCTATGATATATGTTAGGGCAATGAAGATTATATCAGTCTATCAATTTCTTTGCCATTTCAGGATTGTATGTTTCCTTAAGTACCTAACAGAGTAGAAATGAGCTAATCAAGATCAAAGGAGATAACACAGGTCTTTGTGGCAACAATGACTAGATATGGATATAATCACACCTCAGAACTGAAACATTGCTCCAGACTTCTTAAAAAAAAAAAAAAAGCCAACTCATCAAAATCAAAGAATATCATTATTTTTAGCAGGTACTTTGTTATTTCAGATTAAGAATAGAGTCAAATATCATCTTAAAGCTGAAATGACATGAAAAGCTTTGTTGAAGTTAATCACAAAACACAGAGTGACATTTTTAACATTACACAGCACGTTAAGCAAAAATCCTGAATGGGAGAAAGAGAAATAGAAGTTTGATTTATCCCCCTGGTGACCTGTGCAAACAATAGATTTTAGCAGGAAGAGCCAATTTAAATAGAAGAATAAAAAAACCCTAATATGCTAGATTCATTTTTCTGACTCCTGCTTTTCCTTATTAGGAACTTGTCTTGTAAAATTGCTTCAACATTATGAAATGTTTAATATATGAATATTTCTTTCTATGATGGTTTAGAATAAACCTAAAACTTACAAACCAATATTTACTTATTAAATTACCTTGTGCTGAAAAGGTTGCTCCGCTATGCGTACTGGAGTCCTGCATCCTGGGAAAGTGGTCGGACATCGCCCGCTGATGGGACGTCGAAAATAATCTTTGTTTGGCTTTGCTTCTACTTGTGGTCTTTGCTTCTGCTATATTAAACTGCTTTGATCTTAACCCATGGGCCTTCCCTCTCCCCTGTCCATCTAAAATGGGGACTGATAGAGTGGTTTTGGTGAGCTCCTGGCCTCCAATCAGGGCCAAACTACCACAGGGTGAAACTGCTCCAGTGTTGAGTCCCCTAAAGTGTCACAAAAGTCCCGCCAGCCAACCTGCTCCAGCGTGGTCTTCTCTCTCCATGGGCTACAGGCTCTGGCAGCAACCTACTCCAGCACGGGCTTCCCACGTGGTCACAGCCTCCTTCAGGCATCCACCCGCTCCGGCATGAGTTCCACATGCTACAGGTGGACCCTGTCACCACCATGGGCTACAGGGGGACAGCCTGCTTCACCATGGCCCAGGTGACTCTCTGCTCCGGCGCCTGGAGCACATCCAGTCCCCCTTCCTTCTTCACTGTTCTTGGTATCATATATTCTCACTCCTCTGTCTCTCTGCTAGTTGTTGTGTGGCACAGTTCTTTTTTCCCCGTTTCTTAAATATGTTTTCACAGAGGTTTTCTTATCCTATCATTACTGATAGGCTCAGCCTCGGTCAGAGGCTTTGAAGCCGGCTGGTATTGGCTCTATGAGATTTAGGGGAAGCTTCTAACAACTTATTTCAGAAGCCATTCCTACAGTCACCCTGCCACCAAAATCTGGCCAGGCAAACCCAATACATTATCTCACTGTTAAATTAATGTTCATAAGAAATGAAGCATATAGAATCAAAATGTTTCATTCATGAACACCTATAAATTTCTTACCCTCCCCTGACATTTTTACTAACTTCATATAATATAAATTTACATAAGAAAAAATTAGATCATAATTTCCAAACCTGGAAGAGTAATTTCTAGTGCTAAAAATTTAGCCTAGGTACTGGACAAGCCTGGACTGTATCTTGAAATGTTCGTATCAAATGGAATTTTAAGTGAGAAGAGTGACCATTAGGACCCTTCATGACTTTTTCAGTAAAGATAAAATATGGACATTTTAAGATTCTCTTAAGCTTTAACCCGGGAAGTGGAAGTTCAAATTTATCATAGAATATAATATTTTGTTCTTTACATCTATTATAATCCCATTGTATGTTTATTTATATTGAATTAACGTTGTCAAATTTTGGGTTTATGCTGGCTGCTAGATGCTGACAGATGCTCTCTAACCCCTTTCCCTTCCCAAATGTGAAGGGAGGAAAAGGAAATACAGCAGAGAGACTTATGGACTGGAAAAGAAAAACAGATGTAATAAATTATAATAGTATTAATAAAGAAATAATTATGGTAATGGAATAATGAACTATACGCAAATATATACAAATCCAGTATCAAATCCAGCATCAAATCCAGCTCCCCTCCAATAGCAATCCAGACTGATGCTGCAGAGGAGACAGCACTGGGAAAGCCCAAGGCTCTGCAGCAGAGAGAAGCTGGATACAGAAGCTGTATTCAGGAACTCAGAGATTGGGATCAGAAGGAGAAGATCAGTCGGAGTCCTGGAATGGAGTACTTTGTTGGTCAGGTTTGGGTGACTTGTCCTGTCTGTTCCTTCCTAGAGGTGGAACCTTTTGCTTCCTTGCGACCCCTTTCACTTCCCAGTACCCCCAACATGGCACAAAAGACACAGCAGTCATCTTGCTCACTGCAGGAGCAAGTATAAGCAAGAGCCTTTCTGCATATCAACCTGGGGCAGTAACTGTAAACGTCAGGCATTATCACTTCTAGTAGCAGACACCGTCTGCAAAGAAAAAAAACCCCACACTATTAACTTCAGAAAGTGCAGCCTCCTAGAAGAGACTGATTTGAAAAGTAAGATCACTGAGCAGAATTGATTCTGTTTAGCTCAGACTAGGCCAAGCATTACATTTCTCTGCATTATTTGTGTAGTTTTGTTCTGATTTTTTTTTTTTATAAAATAAACTGTCAGTAATATATAAAAGACAAAAGAAATGTTTTGTACTTTCCTGAAACTTTTCCTACTTCAGCATTATATTGTATAGCCTTATAACAATATAGGGTATTCTATATCACACGTCGGATGCTGTTACTGAGGTCAAAGGATAGCTAATGGAGTTTGTCATGATTTTATAAAGCGTGTGTTTGAGCAAAATTTATGTATTTTCTCATCCTATTGAGACATTGGTTCACACACTTTAAATTTAAAATAAAGGAGTATGTCCTCATAACATAAAATTAATGAAAGAGTAAGAAGAATACATGTATATAGAAGAGAAAAAAAATCTAGGATCAGATGGTTCTGCTCACAGTACCCTTAACAGGTGATAAAAGGTGTGTCTATGAATCCTCAACCACACCTCATGATGCACGACAAACATAGTACTTTTTTAGATCTTCCATATCTCTGGGAAATCTTGTGGATAGATGCATATATGCTGTAAAGGACACACGTTACTGACGTGCACGTACTAGTCCATTACATAGACAGCCAGTGCAGGAACATTTTGCTAATGTGTTCTGGACAAGCTGAACTCACAATTTAGGCAGAACTACTTCAACAAATGCTTAGTAAATTCCAAATGATCCTGCTGACTGAATTCAGAGAACACGTGTTGCAGTAAGTCTCTTATGGATGATTCTCAGATCTCATACATTCTTCTTCCCCATATAGAGATATTTTATCCAATTATTTTAGTTCTGATCTGACCTGAAAACTACAAGTTTATGCCAGGTGCTGACTTACCCTGTTGCTGAAGTACTCTGCTTCCATTTCATTACTAAAAGTTATGAAACTCAAAATTTTCATCATTTTCTATTTGCTTCTTTGAAGGCAATAATATATAAAACTTCTGATTATTTCTTTGGGCTATATGGGAAATTACAGCATAAATGATAGAATAGTGTGGAGATTGACAGAAAATCCTTAGAAATAATCTGTGTGTTGTGATTCAAGCCAACTGGGACAAAGAACCATGCGGTCTTCAGCGCACTCCTCCCCTCAATCCCATTTCCACAATGATGTGGAGGCAGACGGTTTCAAGTAAAAAGGCTTAAGGGTTTGAGATTAAGGATAGGGAGGGTAATAATCTACCCTTTAAAATGCTGGGTAAAGAACCAGAGCGAATTGAGGAGAAAAAAAAGCGCATAGATTTAATTCAACAACACCATTTAAGAAGTAGGAAAGTGAGAGGAATACATCAATAAATATGACTCAATCTTAAACACCCTTTGCACTTCCTAACCCTCCCATCATCCTGGCTACCTCCTTTCCTCCCATCAGTGCAAGAGGGAGAGGAGGTGGGGGGTGCAATCTGGCCATTATTCGTTTTCCATGACAGCTTCTCCTTGAGAAAGAGGGTTTCTTGCAGTCTCTCCTTCCTGCTGCATGGTGTCCACTTCACAGGAGCCAGTTCTCTTCCTCCTCACAAGACCCTCAGAGCCACAAATCTCTTTGGACACATCCCCCACTGATGCTCATTCTCTCTCCCCTCCGGCATGGGGCTCTGCATGTACTGCCGCATCCTGGACAGTCTCGCTGCCTTCAGTCCCTCAGCCGGCAGGCAATCACTTTCCTGCCATTTCAGCCACCACAGACTTCAGGGAAAGGTCCTGATCAAGCAGCTTTCTCCCTCTCCTTCTCCTCTTCCTCTTTCTTCTCAGGGCAATGTTCGTTTGTTCTCCTCTCACCTCCCCCTCCTTTAACACAAAAAACTCCCCAGCATTAAAGACAGGACAGCTCAAGACAAGACAAAATTCAAAGAGAGAGAAAGAACAATGGGGTCGCCTCTTAAACAAGTTCACAGCAGAGGCTCTGACTGGCCTGGCCCTGGCCAGAGGCAAGTCCCACTCCCACCTGAGGGTGGGGAAGGCTCTTGAAGTTTCACAGGAGTCTATCCCTGCTTTTACAAAAAAAAATAATCAGACTTGAACCCATGACAGTGTGCCTTTCTCAATGTACATGCGCATTTGTAGTCTGTCCATTTTTTATGCAGAATTTTCTAGGATGACTCCAGGCTGTTCTTAGACTCACAGGGCTCTTCAGTAAACTCCAAAATATAAAACCTTTTTTCTGCCCTGCTGCATTTTCATGAGTTAGACTGTTATGTTACTGTCAAATGAAATGTCTCTTTTTACCATTCAAGAGATCTAGTACCTCAGACTACTGTCTTTTTAACGTATTGTCTTTTTAACTTTTTAACTCCATAATCTTAATATATGTGACATATGATTATCTCTAATGCAGAAAGTATATGTGCTTTTACCCATGTGTCTTAGGTAACATATACTGTACATGCATTTGTTTTTGTTTTATATGTAAAACATGTATATTAAAATCACCATTTTCCCTTTTTTTTTTATATATCTCTCGTTTCAGTGATATCTTGTATACTTAACAGTACACTATTTGCAGTGAGGGCTAGGAACTCAGTGCTCTCCCCTGTGACATGGAACTTAGTACTGGTGTCTAATAAATAGCAATATCTGAAGGTCTGGTGAGTACTGGGCTTTTTCTAGTTTTCTTGGAAAAGGAATTTTGGAGTTTATTGAATACAATATAGAAAACAAAACAGAAATTAATTTCTGCTCTGTGTGTGGCTATGAATGAGAATAAAACAATATCTACATCTCTATCCATAGTGGCATAGAGTTCAGAGGCAGTACTGACCTACTTAGTCATCTTAGCCCACATGGATGGTCATTTGTGTATTTTTTTCAGAGAGGAAAACAGAATACTGCATTGTAAACTGACTATTCAGCTTACAATAATTCTGAGTTCCAAGGTACTTGAAAGCTTCAAGTACAGTTCTTGTGCCCTATGAAGGCCATAATATCCTGTAGGCAAGAGTGAGATCTCAATGGAAACTGCACAGTAAGAAAACAAAGAGTGAAGTAAAATACATGAGACCAAGAAATTGCAATCACATTTATTACCATCACACAGCTTGCCTATGCACTACCTTAATGAATTAAGAAGACTTTGACCTTAGATGTCCAGACACAAGATTTTTGTCAGAAGCCAAAGGGGAAATTTCAAGTTCTCAAGTATTTATTTTCATAAAGAATCCTTTAAAAAAGAAAAAAAGTAGAGAACATTTTATTTCCCCTTACAGTTTTAACATGATGCTTTTCAGCACCACATTGTTGCCAGAAGTGGTATGTAAAATAATATTTTTCACCACCTTTTCACATTATAATGTTAACTTTTGTATCATTGTAACATCTAGGAGTCAAGGTCTCAATGTATACATCATTGTACAGAAACAAAGCTAAACAAAAAGGGTCCCTATTCTAACTGATTTGCAATATAAACAGAAAATCTGATGGTACGACAGATAATTGTTTCAGCATGGCAGCTCTGAAATAGTGTTAGGGATTATGCCAGTTTTACAGAAAAAGGAGGGGGAAAAATAAATTATTTATACAGGGAAAAGATAGCTAACCTGGAAAACAAATCTGTGGGATGCTATTCTGATATTCTCAGTGAGAGGGGCAGTGTAGGGTGCTAAAGACAAATGTTTACAATAAGGTGATAGAAAGACCCATATCAGAGGATAGTTCCAAATGGTGAAGGTGAAAGAGATGTTGTGTAAGTTGGGGATAATCCATTATGTGCTCGAAACAGAAGAGTAGTTGTTTTCTTGTTTCATTGCAGAAATGGAAGCCAGAAGACTGTCAAGAAGGATGAAACTGTCAAAGTGACAAGGTAGAGAATATATCTGGAGCTTCATTTGAAACGGACAAAAGACTGCAGCTGTCACAACCAGAAAGAAAAGGACAGTTCAGTAATTGATAAGTTTACAAGAGCCAGAATGAGAGTTTTAGGTATGAAGTTGGATAGAAAAGACTGGTCCTTGAAGAATCAGCAAACACGGAAGTGAGGACCTGAAGAGCTTTGACATGAGTCAAAGATGCATCCAGACAATGGTCCAGAGAAACAAGGAGAATGATATGATTAGAAAACATGACGTCTGAGAAAATTGAAGTTGGAGAAAATAATAAAAAATTGACAGTTTTCTGTAATTCATGCTGAACATTCCTAAATGTCCACAACAAGGTTTCTGTGTACAACACAATTTTTTTCCTATCTGTGTAGAAGACTATTATTGGGGTCAAAGTATGCAATAATGTATTTGAATATTGATAAAATATTATTTTTGAAAAAAGAACCCCACATAATGTTTAACAGATGTCACATCGCGCCCAGGAGAGGGGAGGGACAAGTGACTTAGATTCATAATTACCCAATGGAGTGGAGAACGGTGAGACAAGTCTCAAGGTCCATACATAAACATTTATTAATTTCTCACAGCATATAGATCAGACTCACAATAATGGGTTTAGTTAAAATGGTACATGAAGTCAGGCAATACACTATGAGTTACTAATAAACAGGAAAAGGCTAGGTATACAACAAACTACAACAAGCTGTGGTTTACTTAAGGATAACGAGGGAAAAAGGCATATAACAACTTATAACAGGCAGTACTATACTTAATGATTACAAGAAGGGAGCTAAGCATAAACTAAGGAAGCAGTATGATTAGCCTTGCGAGAAGAGGAGAGAGAGAGAGATCACCGGTCCAGGTTCCCACATTGGTCCAGCCAAGTGGAGTTCAGGATACATCTGTAGATATCTTCTTGCTTCTTCTTCTTTCTTCTTCTTTCTTCCTCTTTCTTCTTTCTTTTCTTCTTTCTTCTTTCTTCTTTCTTCTTTCTTCTTTCTTCTTTCTTCTTTCTTCTTTCTTCTTTCTTCTTTCTTCTTTCTTCTTTCTTCTTTCTTCTTCCTTCTTTCTTCTTTCTTCTTCTATGCCTTTTCTTCTCTCAATTTATACACACTTTATCTATATTTGGATGCACAGTATGGCTGGTAGAGATACACACTCCTTCTTTATGCAGACGTATGGTATGTTTGGTAGGAAAAAAGAGCTTCTCCTTGTTTATGACCATATACAATTGCCTTATCGCCATGGGATGTATGCTACAAGGCAAGGCCATCCTGGCTTCGCAGGACTCCTTCCCTGATGTGTGACTGCATCAAGGCTGTTTGAGGCATCTGTTTCCTTGGTCTTAACAAATTCTTGTCCCATATATCATTTGGCCCTTATCAGTTTGCCACAACAGAACAAAAGAAAATTTAAAATACTTTCATTAAAATATCAGAATTTATTTTGTTTAAAAAAGATTGTGACACATATCTGTATAGATATTAGTGAACATGAGCAATACAAATGCACTATTAAATCTTTTTTTTTTCATAGGTTCTGATCAATGGCTTGCTGTATTTATACAACTATTTTAGACTTTTTCTCCAAACACCAACTCCATGTCTCTCACAGTGTCTGCTAAAGTGAAAGTGTGTATGTATTAAAAGTATTCATATCTTCTCCCATATTTCTTGTTTTATTACTACTTAAAAATTAAAGGAACTACAATGTGGTACTTTAAAATATAACACATTAATAAAAACTATCCTTTCTGTAAAGAGTGCATCTTTTGCATTGACTCAGTATTCAGTGTAACACTAGGTTGTTTAGTATTCATGAAATGATAATAGTTTACTTGCTAATACTGCCAAAAAGACCTTAATCCTACAGATTCTCCAAATTGTCCACACTGGCCTGTGTTGTCACTTCATAAACAGAGCCTCTGGCAATACAAATGCTAAAATTAATTGTGCTCGAAGGCAATGTACACTTAGGCTATGTTTATAATTTCTCAGATTACTCAGTGAGTAAATATCATCTTACTCATAAACAAACCAGTTTGTTTTTGTAGTACTGTATCAACATAAACAATAATTTAGCATTATTTAAATCGAAGAGTTTTGATGATGTATTCTAGAGAACATATTCTAGAGAACATTCTAGTGAATTTGATGATGAACATTTTTATGCCAATGGCTATGACCCATTATAGTTTTACACTCTGAAACAGAAGAACCTGAGATGGAATAAATAAAACAGGTAATTGAGAAGGTCAATAGGGAGGAAACTTAGAAATGCCTCTTGATGTGAGACTCTGATTCCAGAAATTTTCCTGTATGAATTAACGAGGTACCAACAGTCTTGAGCAATTTCACAGCCTTAAATCAACTCTTTATGAAGACTTTATCTTAATAAGGGAAGTTAGGCAATTAGCTGTGAAGTGTAGCCAGACAGGGTAATATTTCTGATAGAAAACAGAATTTATTGATCACTGAGATTTTAGAAGACTAGATTTCTTTTTCTCAGTGTTAAGGATAATTTTAGATATATCTCTTCTTGAAAAGCATTTAAGCATATCTTACTGGCAAAATCCATATTCTTTGGCCAATTGTCCTATAGTCATAGGAAACAGTGCTGATAGACTAGTCTTCGAAGTGGTGAATTGCACTTAAGCATTTGAAACAAATTTTTTCATTAATGGAAAGTCCATAAAATCCCCCATAAATCAATTTCAGTACCTAACTAACTCTGACATTAGAAAGCTTTTGTCTCTTCCTTCTTTTCTTTTACTTCTTAAAAAGTCAAACTTCATAGGATCCCTCCAAGGAATGAGAGAGAGTTCTTTTTTAAAACAAAATCTGTGGCATCTGAATTTTCCTTCTTTGTAGATATGTCATGGGCAATGACTCTTTTTTAGTAACTATTCTGAAATGTACAAAAATTACATTTCTCCGTCCTTTGGGTGAGGGCTTCCTTCAAAAGAATTATACAGAAGCTAAGGTAAAACAATTGCAAAATATTCCATGTTGTCCACAATTTTCTATGGTTTTTATACAATTCTCCTTAGAAAATATGCTAAAATTTTATTTGATTCCAACCAAAGACCTTTGGTAGTTACAGTCATCAAGAAAAAACCTCCTCTCAGCCTTGTCATTGTGATTCTTAGTAAGGATCTGGGGGACAAGGTAGCAGTATAAGGAAAGAAAAACAATAATTCTTGGCAGTGCAAATAATTTTCCAGCAACTCATTAGTTTAAATAAAATTGCATAGATTTATCTAATTGCTTCAATTAACTCACATTCATAAAATACCAGAGGTGTAACAATACAAACTCAAATTTCATACTTTGGTTATCTCTGATTGTAATGAATGTGGACTGCAGTCATCTTCCTCATTACATGAGAAACAGTAGAGAGACATAGTGTGGTGTGTCCTCAGGTAGTTTTAGAAATGTATCTCCATCCCTCACTTCTTATTCAGAGCAGTTATGCTTTGAGGTTGACTAGCAAACTGAATTCAGACTATCTTTCATTCTAATTATCTTCTAGCAATGTTAATTAATAAAAATGTAACTTTTTAATTAAGAAACCTGTTAAGGGGCACATCTTTTTATTTTCCATTGTTCTTTTCTTAACTATTCTAAGACCTGTAAATTACCATGACAAACTGATTTTTGTTTTTATTTTTTATAAGTCTGCCTGGTGAAGTACTAATTCCTGCATTGTGTAATCTTGTTGCAGAAGTTCTAATGTCACCTCCAGAAGACAAGATGCATTTTACTGGTAATGTATATGTTTCCCTTATTTTTAATAACATCATAATAAGCCTCATTGAAAATAGACACACAGAAAGTCTCTCTGAAAAGTGTAGGTTCAAACCAAGAGAAAACTATAGCTCACATACTGAAGATGTTGTAACCAATTTCACAAAAGCAGAAAATGACAATTCTTTCTTCACAAAAATTATTTCTTCTCTGTAGCACTATCATCTGCCTCTTTCATATAAAACAGCTCTGCCTCTGGTCTTAAATTTCCTGGAGGTAGCTGATTCCCTTGACATGTCTTTTTAACAGATGATTACAATCAAATTCCCTTGTAATTCAGTAGCTGTTTTCAAAGAAGAAAGCTTAATCGAATAAATTCTTATTAAATTCTTAGTTCCTGTAGGAGTGTTTTTGAAGGATATTCAAGGGAACTAATTTCATTTTGGAACTCAGCTGCTGGTTGCCCTCATCTTTCCTAATGTAAATTTATTTAAACATAGTAGTAGTTTCACTATTTGTTACATTTTGATGTTTTTTTCAATGGGAGAATTTGTGTGTGAATATTAAATTCCCAGCAGACACTGCACGACCTGAAATAAATTACTTACTTTTTTCGTTAATCAAAATATTAACCTTTTGATGTCTGAATATTTTCTCTAGTAAAGGAAAATATTAAAATGTGCTACAGTTGTTTAGTATCTCAGTGAACTGCTAAGAGAACATTTTCAGAGCAAGGAATATATACCTACAAAGACTTCTTTAAAACTACATTTTAAGAAAAAAAAAATCTTAATTTTGACAAAATTTCTTATTAGATACAACAAGCGTCTTTACATAAAATTTATAATTTCTGGGTTTCCAAGAGGAAGTAGCTCTCTAGGAGCTAGGAACTGTACTTGTAAGAAGGATTTATACTTGTATTAAGTCATTTATAACCGGAATATAGGAGTATAGGCCAAGAATGAGACAATGAAATCATTACAATAAGAACATATTTTTTCTAGGTTAAATACTTAATGACCTGACAAAGCCACAGGAACATAGACATAGCTAGGTTCTGACCATTTAAGAAATTCTAACATTCCGAGAACTGCTTTTCATTTTTAACTGAAACATATTTATATTTTCCTTTCCTTCCTCTCTTTCCTTCCTCTCTTTCCTTCCTTCCTTCCTTCCCTTCCTTTTTCCTTCCTTCTGATTCATCCCCAAACTTTTGCACTGACAGAGGGATGCATTGGCAGTGGGACATCAGGACCAAGCACCTCTGAGAGTCACTGATCGGCAGGAGCCCTTTGGTAGAGGCAGCTAGCCCCTTGCAGAAAGTCATCTCCAAAATTTTCAGAATTGGGCACTGTGAGGTTCTGCTGCAAAATGACATCTCACGTCCATGGTTCCTCATGAGCCTGTGCAGAGATTTGTGTACCCATGGCATCTCAGCCCCAGCCATGTGCTTGGGGTTTTGCCCACCCTGTTCTGAAGGACTTCTGCTGCCTCATTTCACCTCCTCCATACACTGTCCCCAGGAGCTCTTTGCAGCTGTGGCCTTTCATTGTTGTGCTCCTAGCCCTGGCCTGTAAATGATGACGTTGAAACTGTCAAGTTCTCCAGCGACCTTGAGAAATCACATCAATCACTATCAGAATCCCAAAATTCTGTCGTTACAAATAAGTTAGTGTCAACATTTTGCTGAGGTACTGACAGTTATTTGATGCTGACTGTCTTCACTCCTCCAGCCCTCCTTCTTTCAAGCATTTGGCTTTGTACAAATGTCTTTTTCCCCTCTTTGACCTGAAAATAAAATGTAGTCAGCAAAAAAATCTAATTTAATGACAAACCCTCTTCCAATTAGGACTCGTGGTCTAATTGACAGGGTAGACATTACATATTTCTGTGTTTATCAGTTCATTGTCCATTCAGATAAGCTTGTACTGGCTGCATGGGGCAAGGGTGCTATCTGTGTCTGCAGAGAGGTCCTTCTTGAAGCTGTGGCCACTTCTCTGCAGTCCTGGGGCTGCTGTTTTGTGGCTCTGAACTGCCAGTATCAAGCAAATCATGGAGTACCAGGAGAGGTGTCCCTGGATAAACCCACCCTCCAGAAAAAGAAAGTGCCATTGTGTCAGACCCACAACTTCTTTAAATACGACAAAGAGCTGTGCCAAACCAAACTTTATTGCAAATGTAGTTATTTTTCTAAACACTCTAAAGTAAAGAAAGTTACAGAAGACAACTGTCTTATGTAAACTAATGTTTTCTTTACTAAACACTTCTAGTGCTCAACTAGTTATCTTTGTTAGTATATTTATTGCCCTTTTATTTAAATATTTTGATGATGTTTAATCATGAAAAATATATAAAGTCTGAATATTGTGTTTAATATTTGTAAACAAGCTGTAGTTTCCACTCTAGAATGCAATCAAAAAGAAAAAACAGATCAGTTATATTTACTTTTAAATCACCTTATTTTTTTAATCTAGTTTCATAATTTGAAAAATGTGAAGAGTAATTTATCCCATGTTTCACATGAAATACGCAGAAATAGACTAATGTTTTAAATCACAGACTGTGTAAGTGACCCAGATATACCTTTTCAGGAAAAAAAAAAAAGTTATACTTTTAGACCTAAACTCTCTTTAAATATGCCAAGACTGATAGGTTATATTTACTCTGTCATCACTGTAGCAGATGTTAATACAAACACTGTAGCCACAGCTGCAAAGACCACAGAGTGGGTTATAAAAGTTACCAAGAATTTCTGTGCCTTCTGGTCAGTTAAATCAATGCACTGAGATCGGTGTTGCCAGGATGCCAGTCAAGCTTCCGGTTTATGTACATCAGCATGAGGGGATGAAATCCAATATTGCCTTCAGTGTCTTTCAGGACCTCTACCTTACAGGTATTGGACTGACAGGAGTGTGTAATATCTTCTCTGTTTAGGAAAAGTCTGAAATTAAATGATTCCTTTTAAATCATAACAATGCTCTGTTGTGTTCAGGTGTCTGAACCAGTGGAGAAAAAAAATCATAAAATTACTATAAGTAATGGCATTCTGGGAGGATTAAGTTTTGTATTTGCATGCTGTTTTTCCTGATATATGATCTAGTTTTCACTGTCATGCTCTGCTGTGCTGTCTTGCTTTGGGACTTATTGCCCGATGTCAAGTCTCATTGTGCTGAAACCGGGAATGGAGTTACATCAGGTAAACAGAAGATGAAGGACCTTTAAAAAGTATCTTCTTTCTCTTTCATATTTCATATTCTTGTCTGGTTTTTGTTTTTTTTTCCTTATGTCATCTCTTTGAAGGACTGGTCCTTTGTTAGTTTGTGTTATAAATAAATAAGATTGACACATTCTTTTAATATATTTTTTACCAAATAAAACCATATCTATCTTAGTGTCTAGTTTATTTTTTTGTTTTGTGGGTTTTTTTGTTTGTTTAGCTATATTTTGTTGCATTTTTTTCCTTTTTTTTTTTTCTGGGGAAAGGATGCCATTGTTTTAGATTAAATGTTAAATATTTACCCCCTTCTGAAGCCAAACCTGTGATCAAGGGTATTCTTGACTTACTGAGTAACATTTTATACTAGTTCTTAACAGTATTCTCTTTTTGCTAATAAAACATATTTTTTTGACGTGTTTGTCAAACTGAATCTGAATTACAACTCCACCCTGCAACAGAGAATGTATCCTATTTCAAAACTGATGCACAGAGGCTGAAAATTTGGTTTGTTTTCTGAGAAGGCAATAAAAAGTCTTGTGATGTCAGTTACAGAAGTGTAAAGATCTCCAGAAATTAATTATTTAGGCACTGAAAGACTTAAAGTAACAAAGCTACATAATGAATAAAGAAAGAAAAAAATATCATTCTGCCATGACTATGTGAGGAAAATATATAAAGAGAAATAATGGGAAAATGTAGTGTGACTATGTCCTGGTTTTAAGTGGGATAAAGACATTTTTTTTTCTTCTTAGTAGCTAGAATAGTGCAGTGCTTTGGATTCAATATGGAAATTGGTATGAGATAAAAATATACAGATATTTTAAGTTGTCGCTATGAAATCAAGGACTTCTCAACTTCCCATGTCTTGCTGGTGTTTAGGTACACAAGAAAGTGGGAGAGCATAGACAGGGCAACCAGCCAAAGCTGGCCAGTACAGTATTCCATATGATACAACATAATGCTTGGTATATAGATGAGGGTGGGCTGGTGTCATGTTCCACTCAGAAGAGAGAAATGAGTGACTCAGATCAAAAAACTCCCAATGGAGTGGACAACCATGAGACAAGTATCCACCGGTCGATATACTGAACTCATTATGATTGGTTAAGTACATGACACATTAGGGCAAGTGATTATCATATAACTTAATGATGATCAGGAACAGATTAAATACACAACAAACTACAGCAAGCCATATTTTATGCCTTGCTTAACAGTAACATGGAAAAAGGCCTAGACATATAACAAATTATAGCAAGTAGTGTAATATTTAATGATTACAAGAAAGAAAGGTTAAGTGTAAGCCAAGTTAGCAGTATGATGTGTCTTGTGTTACTTAATGAGGAAGGGTGGAGTGAGACAGAGAGACAGAGATCACCAGTCTGGGTTCCTGCCTTGGTCCCACCAAGTGTTCAGGGATGCATCTGTCATCTTTTCTTCTTCATTTCTTCTTCTTTCGTTCTTGCCTTCTGTCCTCCTTATCCTTGTACTTCCTTAATTTATACACAATTTTCCCGAGTCCCTCCCTAGGCTGATTTACAGACAGATGCATCATATGTATGTGGACAATTAAATCGCTTCATGGGATGCATGTTCGCTTTCTAGTACACGTGTTCACAGATAGTCTTCATTAGCATATGCATAGGTATCACCTGTTCTATGCATTTTGCCATAACAAAGCAAAGACCAAACGCCACTCAAACTGTCTGCAGGGGGTAAGGCAGAGGCAAGGCCATCCTGCCTTCACTTGAGTCTGTCCCTCACTCACGTTATCACACCTAGGTTGTTTGACACATCTGCTTTCTGTCTAGCCTTATCAGATCATTACATCCCTCTCTCACTTTTTGTTTTGTGCTAGCAGTTTTCTACAGCTGGGAAAATAGGGTCTTCTAGGATTTCAGTTTTGGGATTTTCTCTCCTCCAGGATCACTAGCTGGGAATGGGCAGAGCATTGGTCAGTGGGTGGTGAACAAGTGCATTGTGAATCACTCATTTTTACATTTACTACTATCATTATTGTTATCATTGCCATTTTAATTTTATTTTATTTTAATTATTAAACTGTTTTCATTTCAACCTATGAATTTCCTGACCTTTACCCCTCTAACTGCTCTCCCTCACCTCCCAGGACAGGGAAGGATAACTGAGCGGCTGTGTGGTATTCGGCTGCTAACTGGGTTCAAACAACAGCAGATTAAATAAACAAAAACTTAAAATAGTATTCAGGGAAGTCAATTCTTTTAAAAGATTACTTTTTTGTATTTTCATTAATTGAGTAACTAGAGGAACATATATGACTCTCACTTTCTACCTTAGCATTTTGAAAAAAACTCTAATGGAATTCCCTTTCTTTCCTTCAATTACATAGTACTGGGTTCCTGATATGACCACATAAAAATAAGTTAGTCCATTTATACAAAAATCACAGTTGCCCAGCCATTTTCATGTCTGTCATTATTGCATCCACTTTTGATCATGTTATTTTTCTAAACTCCTGGAGTCAGATACTCAGAGAATTGCAGACATGGTCGTGAGCATCTATGACATTGAATTCTACTGTAACAGGGCCTTGAATTTAAGTCGCGGTTGCCTCCTGAGGCTGAGCGTGGTAAAGTTGTGTTCTCAGATTGTCAGAAGGAACAGGAAAACAGCAAAAAACTTCTCCTTTAAGAGGACTGGTCCTAAGCCCTGTATAAGTAGGGAGCATTTGTAAATAAAACCACTTTACAGTTTAATACTTTTGCTGGCAACACTTTTCAGCCTTTAAAAACCAGTGAAACCACAGTAGTGGAGATTTTCTATTTATCTCCTATTAAAATATTTGCTCACAAAGACCTTTGGGATTTTCATTTCTTGATAAATAAAAATCATAGAATCATAGAATCATAGATTTTCAGGTTGGAAGGACCTCAGGGATCATCTAGCCCAACCCTTTAAGGTAAAAAAATACCGTTTAAATGAGATGGCCCAGCACCCTGTCAAGCTCAGCCTTAAAATTGTCTAAGATTGGGGAACCTACCATTTCTCTTGGAAGACTATTCCAATGTCAAATTATTCTCAAGGTGAAAAATTTTCCTCTCGAGTCCAACTGGAATGTCCCCAGGGGCAACTTCTATCTATTCCTCCTTGTCTTTTCCATGTGACTACTTAGAATCGTAGAATCATAGTATCATAATGGTTGGAAAGGACCCCTAAGATCATCAAGTACAACTTACAGCCCTACACTACCCTAACACTAAACCGTCTCCTGAAGTGCCATATCCAGTGGTTTTTTAAACACGTCAGGTGGTGACTCTACCACCCTCACCACCCTTTCATTGAAGAAGTTTTCCCTAATATCCAATCTAAACTTCCCCTGGCACAACTTGAACCTGTTCTCTCTTGTCCTATTGCTGTTCACTAGGGAGAAGAGGCCAACACCCGTCTCACTACAGCTGCCTTTCAGGTAGCTGTAGAGAGTGATAAGGTTTCCCCTCAGCCTCCTCTTCTCCAGACTGAACAGCCCCAGCTCTCTAAGCCTCTCTTCATAAGACTTACCCTCTAGTTCCCTCATCATTCTGGTTGCCCTTCTCTGTACATTCTCCAGCACCTCAATGTCCCTTCCTGTACTGTGGAGCCCAGAACTGCACACAGCACTCAAGGTGCAGCCTCACCAGTGCCAGGTACAGGGGAAAAATCACTTCCTTGGTCCTACTGGCCACGCTATTCCTAATAGAGGCCAGGATGTCATTGGCCTTCTAGGCCACCTGGGCACACTGCTAGCTCATTTTCAGCCAGCTGTCTGCTGACACTTGTAAAAAGGGAGTTTCCATCTTCTTGATAGCCACCCTTTATGTACTGGCATATGGTAACAAGGTCTCTCTTAAGCCTTTTCTTCTCAAGGCTGAAAAAAACCAGTTCTCTTAGCCTTTCCTTATACGCCAGGTCTTCTAGTCCTCTGATCATCCTCATGACCCTTCTCTGAACCCTTTCCAGCCTGTCTACACCTTTTTTGTGTAGTGACAACCAAAACTGAACACAGTACTGAGGGTGTGATCTGACCAGCACTGAGTAGAGTGGTACGATGACTTCTTTATCTCTGATGGAGACACCCTTGTTAATGTAGCACAGCATCCTGTTTGCTTTCTTTGCCGTTGCAGTGCACTGTTCACTCCTGTTGAGCCTACTGTCTGCCAAGATCCTCAAGTCCCTCTCTACAGGGCTGCTGTCCAACCAGGTGGATCGCAGCCTGAGCTGCATTCATAGATTCTGTATTCCCATAAAATCTTCAATAGAATAGATTATAATTTAATTAGGTTATTCCTCTGGTGTATCTTTGGTGCCCTTAGCATTCTTAGTTTTATTAATTTCATTTGATGCTTTTTATTTTCCTTCCAAACGCATGATGTATTTGTAGTTGGGCTGTATTTTAGTATTTACCTGAGTTTCCATATATGTATCTTACATATTTCTAAATGGGCTCATTTTCTTTTTTTTTTAGTTTGTTTGTATGTTTTTCTTTTTATATACTCTTGCTTTGATTGGGGTTTGTTGAGTTTTTTAATTAGGAATTTGGCAATTCAGGTGGGCTGAACAAGTGGCTTTATGATAAAGAAACAATGCATACTGTAGCATATTATTATTTAAAAGACTGAACTATTTCATGTAACCTTGGATCTTGCATTTCTACACTCAGTCACATCTTTAAGTCCTTTTCACAAGTTTATCTATTCCTTTCTGTTTTAAAGATTTCCTGAAAACTCCGACCCATTTCCAGAAAGAAGATTTTCTTACTTAATTCTTTCCTCCTTTCATTATGTTCTCTGCTTCAAGAGATCTGGTTAAAGACATTTCACATTTGTCTTTATGTGGCTCAATATAATTCCTGCCTTTTTTCTTTCACTGGACATTTTGTTCATGCTTTATTTTGCTCTGAGCACTAAATAGTATAAGGAGGATTTCGCACACATTTTCAGTGTCTACTGTACTCCAGCTTCACCATTACTGTTGTCATGTGGAAATTTGAGTACGCTTCTTCTGTAGTGTTATAAATTGAGGGAATAAAACCCAGGAGTCAATTTAGAATTTAAGTGATTCATAAAATTTATTAAATTTAGCAAGCGATTGAGTAAGCAAAACAGCACTGGGCAGTGGGGAGCAGCTCTTAGCCATTTTTCTCCATCATTTCCCTATACATTTTCCTTTTATTTGGCTCCATTGACCCCTTTAGTCTTGCAAAGGTGTTTTCCAGTCTCCTTCCTGATCTCAAATGTTTTAAATCTTTATTTCCTTTCTGAGTATTTCATGATTTGAGACATCGATACACAAAGAGTAGTATTAAATCTATGGGTTATAGGAATACTTAATAGAGGTTCAAGATAGCATGTGTGTGGATGCATGAGCATAATTTAAGGAACACAACTTACTACTGAACTAATAAAGCTCAAGATAAATTACTTTTCTAACGGCATAAAGTTTTCAAGTAATGTACCATATCAAGCTTCCTCTCATTTACCCTGTGCCTTCTGGAGTAGTAAATAACCCTCATACGCTCTGGAGGTGATCTGGTAAGTTGTTTTCAGGCAAATAGCTGTGTGAGTGGAGGTGGCTGTGAATGAGTAAGGAGAGAAAAAAAAGAAAGGAATCTTGTCTTACTGAGGTCAGGCTCTGACCACTGGCTTTGTGTCAAAAATGTGTCATACTGTGCTGCTATCAGACCAGATCAGGCTTCCATGGGTACATCACTATCTTAATTATTGTATTTCCTCCTCAGAATTGTTCCATGAGCAGAAAGGGGTACCTCATACCTGTCAAATACCGTCACGAATGCTTGTCTGCTGTAATTTCTAGCTGGTATCACAAAGGAGATGGCATTCCCTTTTTTTTTTTTCACAGCCCCTTCCTGACTGCTGCCATGCAAAAAGCGTAAGTACCCATTTACTGCTTTGACCACTTTATTCAGCATGGCTCCTGACCAAGAATGAAGCATTTCAGGGGAGTCTATAGTTACTGTCTAAACACTGGCCATGTGGGAGAGGAATGTTTACCTGGATGTCTGAAGGGAATACCTCTCAGATACTTTGTTCAAAAGCTATTGTGCTCCAACCAAGACAAACAAACATTTTAAAAAATCAGGAAAGTCCATTAGTGCTTAACAAGTTCATCAAATCAGTAGTACTTTCTGTGTGCTCAGAGACTGTTTTAAGGTTTTACTTCTGCTCAGATTGTGAGCTGACAAACAAAATCTCTCCTGACAGTGACAAAACCCTAGAAAACCTTTGTTATCTGTGCCATATATATGCTCCAGAAATGTCACAGTTCTAATTATAATCCACCTTCAGTATTACTTAGTAGTGAAAGACCACAAGGGCACTACTGAAAATTTGACACCACCTTAAATAGATATTTCTGTTGTGATAACTCAAGCAGGAAAGTTAGAAATTATCTCTAACTTTAGCAATCAGAAGGCCACATATTTAGTAAAAGACAGATTCCACTGTGATCCCATTCCCATAGTTTCCTGCTAATCTCAATGGAAAGACAAAATCATCTCCAGAAGAAAGATTATTAACCCATCCTAAGACATTTGGGATAAATCACGCACCAGAGGTGTATTTCCCTTAACCACAGAGGAGTCTAGGCTGAGACTAAGCATTTAAGATTGTATTAGCATAGCTAAAGTTAGGTAAAATAGATCCCACATATAATGAAAAAAGACAGATAGGGAAAACTGTTTTACTCATTATTATTTGTTACTTTCTCATTTTACCTATGTATTAAATAGGAATCTATGTTTTATGTTAATATAATGTGATTATGAACTGAAATTTTACTAACTGTACAGTGAATGCAACCTCTGTCTCTATAACTATCAATATAATTCAGCAGTTTTATATGTAATACACAAGGAAGGTGTGTATGTTGATTGAATATGCTCATAGAGTTTAAGATAATAAAAAAACAGAAATTCTGATAATATTTTATTTTACTTAACATTAAGTAATTTTTGGAATAAAACCTGAAGTTCTCTAAAGGAAAAAATATTTTAAAAAATACCAATTCTACTGAGGTCAGTTCATCATAGCACTAAAAATTTCAGCTCATTTTTCACAAGTGTATGTTAACTGAGAACGAATTTTGACCCGAAGGAAATTTTGTCTATGTAACAGTGAAGGGTTTAATCTTAAATCTTTAATTCTTGGATCCATAATAAACATAGTAAAGGGAGCTGTATCTATATGTATCTGAAGAAGAAAAACAAAAGCATGGGTGGATATTTTTCTTTTCTTGCAGCCTGGCACTTCAGAAAACAAGACTGAACTACCTGCCTGTAAATAACTGCAATTGTTCTTTGAAAAATAGACTATTATTACCTTAGTAATATCATTGACTTACTGTTTACCTATGCACACAGACTCACAGACACAGAATAAAATCTTCCCTCAAGTGTTTACCATCAAGTGGTCAAAATTTGAAAACTTTATTTCAACTGAAATACGTGTTTTGACCAAAAACTTGCACATTAAAGGCATTAACAGACTCTTGAGTGTGAACATGACAAGGTTATTGTTCAAAGGAAGAAGACATGATGAAAAGCTGTTTAATAACTTCTTCAAGATTTTGTAGGAGATATGACAGCTTTAGAGAAGTCTCTGTCCTGTGCTTTGACTGCACTTTCTCTTGTGAGCCTAAGTTTTATCTCTTCAAAATGCTTCCTTACTTCTTTGGCAAGATGAACATGAGAGCAACCACACTAGTGCACTGATTAATGATGTGAGACAGTTCATCTTTTATCAGCTGAGCTTTATTTCTCCTATGCCAAGGGTTAGGCACCTGACTCACAAAGACAGATCATGGCTGAAGTTTTTGGGATGATGACACTGGCCAGATTATTTGTTCTGATACCAGACCTTCTAGCTTTCTTCCACACTTCTGTCCTGATTTTCCATTCATTTAGTTATGGACTCTATTTGTTAGTTGTTTTTTTTTTTTTCTGAATATTTAATTCTTCCCAAGCATTTTAGCCAAAGCTTGTGATTCAACTTAAGGAAGAGAATTCTAATATTTATAAAATGCCATGAAGTTTGACATTACAGGGCCAAACTGTTTTATGAATTAGTTTTTGTTTTTTCTTAACCTGTTTGCAATTGTAAAAGGTAATATTACAAGCCAGCAACAAGTCAGTAACAGAATTATTTTCCATAGCCTTTCACAAAAATCATTTTAAGAGAAAATCCAATACTACACTGATCAAAAAAATATACAGTATCAGAAGAAGATAATCATAGAATCATCATAAAATAGTAGAATGGCTTAGCTTGGAAGAGACCTTAGAGACCATCTAATCCAATCTCTCTGTAGTGGGTAGGGATGCCTCTCAAATAGAGATAGCTAGATAAGCTAGAAAGGTAGTAAGAAAATTGACATAACTGCTTATAAATGTGAGCAAAGATTAATACACTAGTTCATAGGTACTAAAAATATAGCTTCTTATAAATCTTAAAAATAAAACTCAAAAAATATTTTTAATTAAATTGTTCTTTGTTACCTCTGCATTAAGCTTACAATCAAAGGGAAAAATATTAAAAATATTTCTGATAAATCTTTTGAGTTTATACTAGATATCTCCTGATGCATGTGATATAAACCTCTGACTTCAGAAGGAGTTGGTGTAAGTTCAAACACAGTTTTGTGCAGTGTAGAAGTTTGTGTAACTTCTCTTCTGGGGTCTGCTCCTATTCAAATGTCATCCTAACTACCTATTCCTGGAGAAATGTGATTTAAAGAAGGTGCATCAGATCTAAGAATTGCACAGCACCTCCTCCCCTTATGTTGCTTTTACAAAGATCTATCAATCTTTTTTTAATGACAGACACATTTCACTGAGCTGATTTGCCTATTGCTGCAGACAGACATTTCTCTGAACTGCTGGCTTGTTGCAGAGCCAGCATCTGCAGTTTGGTATCTTTTCCAAGATGTTCAAAAAGTATGAGCATTAGGGACCAGACCAATCTCTTAACAACCAATTTCATTTGAGATAAGTTGTGAGAGTGCCTGAGTCATCTTGCATAACTATGCTGTTATTTGCATACAGTAGGTATGCAGGCACATCTTTTGGACTGTCATATAACATTTAATCTGCTTACTGTGTTTAATCAAGAAACAAAATAAAAGTCCTAAATTTCATTCACGTCTCCATACATGAATGGAACTAAATTCTCAAGCTATTTCTTAACAACAGTCATCAGAATTAATTTGTTTTAACAGCTGTTGTTTCACACAGTCTTACAAATGGTTCTGTTATCACTCATATTTACTCATGCACTTATGCTAAACATGTGTGGTTTTAACTATCAATATAACTTAGTATAAAGCATTCTAACTGTGTATACGTATATTTTCCTCTCAAGAGACTGCTTGAGCTGATGCCTCAGTGAAGTAAGCACTGAATACCCACACCACTAGCACTAACCCCACAACTAATAAAGATAGTAATTGACTATTGAAATCTGCACATTACAGAATAAGGTACAAAATTTTCAGATATTATTCTAGTATTATCTCCTCTTTTAAAAAAAAAAAGGAAAAAAAAAGAGTATGCACAGACTATTTAAGGGAATCAAATCAAATTCAGTTATACCCTTTCACATTTTTAAACAGAATTTACCTGACTGTGTCTACGTATTGCCTATTAAGTTGTTCTGGAGAGTATATAATGTCCACAGTTCACTGCTGAGTGTAACTATTTACGTCAGATCATTTATGAAATTGCAGCATGCTTTGCATTCTAAACTTTTCATGTAGGATGTGTTTTACTTTTCCTACTTGAAGGTAATTGTTATTTTCTTTCTTGTTTTACAGAAGAAATTGAAGTCTTTCTATTCTGAATGTCACCATACATATCAATAGATGGGCTGATGAAATGTAGATCTCAACATCTAAATTTATTACCCTGGATCATAGGGTGTCATAGAAGAAAAGGTGTCAGAGGTGAAAACAAGCATCAGATAATGGGCAGTAGCATAGGTGTGGATAAATGCTCCAGGCCAAACTTTCGAACTCTCAAACAGAAGAAACCTGATATGAGCTAGCTTCAGGTGGTATTGGCTATGTTGTGTGTTTTGATAACATATGGAATAAATGAAAAGGACATGTCCTGAATGTTCTGCTTAGAAAGTGGACATGAGAGTCAATCATAGGAGATCGATCACACATTTTGCTTCTGTACATGTACTATTTAAATTAGGAAAACTAGGAACTTGAAGATCCAGGAAAAAAAAAAAAAAGAGCTAGTGCTGAAAGAAAAAGTTCTTGAAGGTAGTGATCTCAGTAAGATGCAAAGAAATAAGGTGAATATCCTGGCTAGAGGAAGATCCTGGAGATCAGGAAGGAGCATGGAAAAACATGCTGGGTTGTGACCAGAGATCTTGGCCTGTAATGCCCAAGACTGGTAGCTACGAGCGACCGTAAATCATTAACAACTTTCTCCCTGGTATTCCTGGACTGGCAGCTATTTCACTGATGAAAACAGAATTCAAGACCTAGAGAACACAATGCTGTGGGTGGTGGGTGAAAAGTGAACAGCTGAATGCATGAGAATCAAGTAGGTTAAAAATTCAAATTTTGATTCTAAAATAACACTATTCAGATCCAACACATGTTGTCATTTATTCTGCCTCATCGATGACAGTATGCAAGAGCCACTCCCCTTACATTTGGCAGCATGAATTCTATATATCATAAGAGATACGTATAAATCAGGAGGCAAATAAGCAATTTCCCTATGAAATATCAATTAATGTATTAATTGAAGAAGGCTCATGGATATTTAATACTTTAGCACATAAAAAACCTATTTACTATCAAATGTCCAAAGTGTAATTATAAAAATATGTTAATAGTCTGAAAAGTAATAATTAAAAATCAGAAATAATTCGCACAAAAACAGCAAAAAGCATCAGCTTTCCTGCTTTGGAATGCACATTTGAAAAACAGTCACTGGGTGGTAGGCTGTAGATGGTTGGTACTGTACCCTCAACCTGTGACTGTTTAGAATGAGAGAAAATCCTAATATTCAAGACTTAAAAAGAAATAGAAAACACCAATACTCGATACCTGTTCTGCATCCATCTTTCCTGGTAGGAAAGGCCTGCAGGAGTCACAAGCCCCTGAGACTGTCAGAAATCTGAAGCAAGAAAAGCTTAGCTTCAGTGGAGAAGGATCATGTTAGTGAACATGTGTACAGACCAAACAAACAACTCCATGACATCTTTTGACATGCACCAAAGGTTGCTAAGGAAGCTAACCCCTGCCATTGCAAGGCTACTCTTGATTATCTTGGAAAGGCCACAGTGACTGAAGGAGATTCCTGATAACTGGAAGAAAGTAAATTTCACTTCTATCTTCCAGAAGTGAAAGAGGAAGGATTTGGGAAACTTCGGGCATGTAGGGGTCACTTAACCTGGGAAGGTGATCAATGAAATTGTATTTTTTTTTTTTAAACATGAAGGACACTAAGATGTCTGTGATTTTTAAAAAGGAAAAAACACATCTGCCCTACCTGATAAACTTCAACAAGGAGGTAACTAGTTGAAAGGATGGAGGGGGAGCAATGTATGTTGTTTGTCTTGACTTCATGAAGGCTTTAGATGTTATCTGACATAATGTGCTCAAAGAAGTACAGGATAAGCTGGAGAGTGAGGTAGACTGGAAACTGGTTGGCCTTAAAGGACTGCAGAAGCTCAAAGTCTAGGTGGAGGCCAGAAGATGTTGGTATTGAGGCCACTGTCGTTGAACATATTTAGTAGTCACCTAGATGATGGGTCCAAACACATCTGCAAATTTGCTGATGATACAAAACTGGGAGGAGTAAGAGCTGATACACTGGAAAGTTGTGCTATCATTCAAAGGGAGCTCAAGAGTCTCGAGAAATGGGCAAACAGGAAATTAATGAAGTCCAGCAATGGCAAGTGACAAGTCCTGCCCCTGAGGAGGAACAACCCTGTGCACTGGTGCATGCTGTGGGCTGACTAGATAGAAAAGAACTCTGCAAAAATGACCCCAGGGGTCCTGGTGGGTACCAAGATGAATGTGTGCTCTTGAGGTAAAGGCAACCAATGGTATTGTGGGCTGCATTATACAGAGAATTTCTGACAGCTCAAGGGAGCTGATGCTTCTTTATACTCAACTCTTGTAAGACACATATGGACTGCTAGGTCCAGATCTGGGCTTTCTAAAGTCAAAGAGATATAGACATACTTGAGTCCTGCCAAGGGCCATGAAGGCCACAAAGGGAACATTTATCATATCAGAAAAGAAAGAAAATCAGGATTGTTCAGCTTCAAGAAGAGAAAGCTCGGGGTCTATCTTATCAATGCCTATGAATACTTAATGGGAGGGAGTATAGAAGACCAATACTCTTCTCAGTAACGTCCAGTGACAGGACAAGAGGTAATAGGCAACTGAAATACAAGAAATTCTATTTAAACAAAACAAACAATCTCTATTTCTGTGAGGGAGGTCAAATGAGGTCAAGTTTTCCATGGAGTCTACATCCTCAAACTCCTACTGCACCTGAACCTGAGCAACCTGTTGTAGCTGACACTGCTCTCTGAGCATGCAGGTTAAATTAGATGATTTCCAGAGCTACTTTCCAGCCTCAGCCACTCTGTGAATCTGTGAGAGAGTAATATATGAGACACATCAGGATCAGATTTTAATTAATTTCATGCATTTTATAATAAAACACTGCCGTATGGAATAAAATACAATCTTTTAAAAAAAAAATTTAGCTGCAGTAGAATAGGTAGAGAATATATTGCTTTTAACTGAATAACATACAATGGTTTGAAAACTTAGAGAAAGGAAATAATTATCTTCTTTGCACAGGTTTTCAACAGTTCTTTTAAGTCAGACAGAACTCTGAAAGTTCACCCTCCATTTCATCTGACAGAACCTTTCCACTGGGATATAGTGCAAATGATCTGATTCATCAAGTGCAGTTCCCTCTCCTGGCCTTTCCTATATAGCCTTTTAACAGCCACCTTCCATTTCCTAGTGTTTCAATCTTGTACACATTTAATTCTTGTAAAAAAATCTTACTTCTACCACTAGGGCATCTGCGTTAACTCCTACTGACTTTGATTATAATTTGAGGCATTTCAACTGTTTCGTCTCAGCAATATATATTTCTGTTCTCTCTATCATGTCTGTGACAAGAGTTAGTTAATTTAAAAAAATAAAAAAAAATAAATTTCTTTATTTTATCTTTCCAGTTTATTTCAGAGGAAACTTGATACCAGCACGATTCCAAAAATAACTCTCTGCCTTTAAACATTTATTTATTTCTACAAGGGTAATTCTGAATATTTTTAATAAATCTAGAGAAAAAAAATCTTGTGTGTTCTTATCACCACAAATGTAAAACTATTTTACTTACTATGTTGAAGACCTGACATATGTCAGTCAATTTGTCTATTAATTTTCCATAAAAAAGTTGAATCTTCTATAATTCAGCAGAGGTATCAAAAGGGTTTCATATTTTCAATGTGTTGCTTTCTAAACAGTAAGAATATTAATGAACCATTTACCTTTTTCTAGTATATGACTTATAAATTCACTGTACCTATGTGTGTACACCTAAATATTGTAGCTGCGAAGATAATCTTTTCTGACAAATAATGACATTTCTATAATTTCACAGGCATGTTGGACAACATGTTAATTGTGCTGGTCATAAACCTTCAGTTAGCTTTTGCTACACACTCTGCTTTTAGTTATTTTGCCAGACACTCAGGCTATTAGTCACTGATGTTCATGTGAGATAATTTTCAGAGGATTGTAGAAGATATCTGTAGATAGGGAAGTTTTATATAAAAAGTGAGAAAAACTTTTTGAACATGAGGGATAATTAAAATTTTCCAGCTTTTTATACTTAACACTTTTTCCAAGCAAAAATAGCTATCTTATTCTGTCTGCAAAGGAGATTAGATTAAATAATCTTCATTGCAGCCCTGTTCAACCTTGTCCTAAACATGCAGTGTAAATCAATCAGGAAACTTTCAGCTAGAAAACTTTATTTAAACCCTAAGGTAATCTGCATAAGAACAATTTTATATATCTTTTATACACCCTGGATGCAGTTTATGTAATCAGTTTCTTTGCAAAGTTATTTATTTTAGGGTTCATACTTAATCTTTTAACTCTTTCAGCACATTGCTGAACAATTTCTCTATTAAAAAATTATACAGAGATGAAAAAGAGAAAATAAATACAGATGATAATGTTGATGAAGTAGCTCATTACATAGAATTGCCATGAATACCAGTCAAACCTTCAGACTGATAATTCTGTGAATATTCAATAATGTAAGCAACAAAGACTGAAGATGAAATAGCAAGTCACGCTAATATCAAATTCAGTGTTCAGAGCAACATTAGCAGCAGCAAGTGAGATTAAGAAGTTCACATGCACTCAGATGTCCCTTAGCAGGCACTCAACTCTGTTGATTTAACACAGTCTTAGTCAGATTAATGACATGACCTGGGTTAAAAGAGGGTTCTCCTTTCTCCACTCTTTTTAGTTTGGTTTTTTTGATATATTTGTCGGCAGATGCTCAAGTGTTGTCACCTTCCTTTTCCTCCTCATATACACGACTAGTGTTGTAGATCACCACTTACGTCTGTGTAGAACAAAAGATCTTGTAAGAATTTTGAAGAAAAGAACCTGAAAAGAAACATAATGGCCTTGATTCATCCTATCTGAATTAGGCACAAGACTAAAAAGTGTGTTTGCCAAAGCCCGGTTTGTACAAGTGGCAAGAGATAAATGGCTTTAGGGAACAACTCAGATCCTGATGGGCTGAATAGCTCTTTATAAATGCCTATCTCTCATCAATGACTGTTTGCCTAGAGTCACTGTTAAACATTAAAAGGTTTTTTATTTTGTACATTTTTCCCTAAATTGCATGGAAAAGAAATGGAAAAAGTGTCTGGACTTTGATATTAAACACTGTGAACTGTAAAGGCTAAGTCCCACCAGCTAGAGATCGCCCAGGGTAAATCTAAATCTGCAATAGGTATCTCTCCTCTCTTTTCCTTTCTGTAAATGAATAACCTCTCTTTCTTCCCTCTTTTTTTCTTTCTTCTTCATTTTTTTTTAAAATATGATAAAACAGCTTAAGCTTAGCCGCAAAAGATGGTTTGAACTGTTGGGGTTTTTTTTTTTCTCCAAGACAGAAAAACTGAAGGTTTCTTTTGTTCTTACTGGATCAACTTTCCAGCATCAAATTGTCAGAATCTCATTTCTGGTGCCAGTAGATTCGTTATCTAAAATCAGTTGTATATATCCTCAGGTTTCTGTCTCTTTTTATAGGACACTGATCTCAGGCTTATTATTCCATGTGTGAAAATTCAGAAGATCCAATTTCCATCTCACTTTGAAAGACTAAAATTACTCTATTTGCACTATTTTAATTGGTCATGCATGACCAGCACTAGCTGATTAAAATGTTTCTTCGGGGTTTTCTTGAACATTCATATCAAATACATTTTGCTACTATTTTAATCCTGTGTTTCAAAATGCTTTACTAATTTATCTAATGTTAATTTGAGCTGCAGAGTATGCAGATTAATTGTAAAGTACATTTGTAATGCTAGGAAAAATGTTACTTTTGTCTATCTTACATATGGCAGAATGATAATAAAAAGGAGGGGGAGAGGTGAAATAGGAAAGAATAGATTCTTCTAAAAAACAAGAAAAGAATGAGTTGAAAGTGGGGAAGAAACTGTAGAGGCTACTAGAGAAGTATTGTTCATTTGAGGGGAAAGAAGTCAAGAGCTAAAATACAACGTAATATATGACCAGAGACTTTCTTCAGACAGCTTTTACTATTCACCGACTCTCTATAAATTTCATACTGATATTTAGCAATAAGTAGTCAACATGTTCTGAGATAATATCCTTCCCTTGAGTTGTCAGTTAGTCAATAATTTCTTGATTTTAAATTCTTTCCAAATTGGTACATGTAGCAATGTAAATGAAAGTAAATTGAGATGGGATGTCATTCACATTAATTTTCGAGCTTCTGCTTTGACTGATTACACACTTTCTAACTGACTTGATAAAAGGTGAAAAAAAATAAAAGGGACAAAACCAAGGACAAGTTTTAAATGCACTGTTACAAATCTAAAGCTTTAAATTAAGATAAAGCTATGTGCAATACTGAAGAAATTGGTTAAATTTTTAACCTTGTACAGTGCAGAGTTGGATGTAACATACAGTACATTTTTCTGAGTCACCTTGTAAAAAATACCTGCCTCATAGTGTTAACATAGTTTTAGCTGCTCATGAATATGATCTCAAGTTCATATCAAGAGGCACAAAATACAGTTTATAAGCTTTCTCTTGTTCTTTCTGAGTGAGAGATGGCCTGTCCTCTCATTTTGGGCACTTAAGCCCAAAAAATTATTTTTCATTATGATACTTGTGAAAATAAAAAGATAGAACAAACTTTAAAAAAATGGAGTTAGTAATAGGAACCAAGGATCTGAAGAACCCACAGGAAAATGTGCAACTACATAATCCTTTCTGTTAAAACAGAGATGTGTAATTTAGAATAGTAGTGGCTGATTGATGATAGTCTTATCAGAGCAAGCCTTGATGATTGATTTTTTTTTTTTCAGACTTGTAACCCAAAATAGCTAATACAGTTTCAGAAAAACACTTTTGCTCAGCTAATGTACCTGAGGCTATGTCAGTTGTTAGTTAGAATATTCAATAAGCTGAGAGGGAGGAGGAGTCCAGAAGGGCTGTTTGATTTTCAGGGATCACTTTTTTCAAGCTCAAGAATGGTCCACTCCCAGGTGCAGGAAGTCAAACAAAGGTTGCAGAAGGCCACTGTAGGTGAGAAAAGATCTCCTGACTAAACTGAAACATAAAAAGAGAGCCTAGTGGAGATGCAGCCAGGGAGAGATGACACAAAAGGAATAACAGAGACACTGTCTAGGCATTCAGGAATGGGATGAGGGAAGCCAAAGACCATCAAGACTTGAACCTTCTGAGAGATGTGAAGGTCAACAAGAAGGACTTATACAGATACAGTAAAAGCAAAAGGAAGGCTAAGGAGCATGAAGGCCAGCTGTGGAAGAAAGAAGTGGGAAGGCACACGACATGAGAAAGGTTGAAGTATTCTATGTCTTATTTACTTCAGTCTTTCCATAGTAAGATTGGTCTTCAGGAATCAAGTAGATTTAAGATGTGATATTTGTCACATGATGTCACAAGCTGTGTTGACAGTAACTTACGTGTGAGCATAGCACATGTGTTTGCCAAATCCCACATTAATGAGGATATTTAGTACATGCTTATGTGATCTCCCACGTTTACCTGTCTTTTAGCACTTTTTAAAAAATTTATTTATTTTCCTAAAGGCACTGTTTAATTCACACCTAAATGCTGCAGAACAAGGCAGAGGAAATTCATGTAAAGTTGGATAAAGCACACTGGAGTAACATTAGAATACTTTTCAAAAGTAAATATCCAGGATACCCAAAGCCAGAGATTAAAAGAAGAGTGTTACTAATATATTTTCTATTTCCCTTCTGCCTATCAAATTTTCCCTTTCCCTTCCCTTCCGCCTTTCACATTTTCACAGAAGCAAAGGAAGATGCAGAAAGAAAGGGCTGCTTTTTATTCCACACAGATACAATATGGTACAGATACATTACAGATCTAGACATTAAACTTATGTGCTTAAGTTAGGACTTTTGTTGACCATCTTCCTTCAGCATTCAGCAGAGTATAGGAAACACTAGAGATATGATTTACCTTCTGACATCGCGCACTTATCTCTTTTGTCTCTACAAGTCACTTTTAAAAGTATTACCTTCATGAAGTTGTCTGAAGTTAGAAAGTGTGTAATCAGGCTTAGCAGCCTATAACTCAATTAAGAGCATTCCTGAAGCATGACAGTTTGATGCTTTTAATTTGGTTTTGTTTTAGTGATACTTTTACCCTCATCATAAGCACATGAATACTGCAATTGCCTCCAACTAGCAAGGTTCCCTTTAGATGACTGGAAGAAAATCTCATTGTCTGAGAAATTAACATGCTAGGAAAAGTGAATACACCTTACGGAGAAATGCTGGCATCCAGCTGGCTGCCAGAAAATTACCTGGAGCAGTGTAGAGAGGTTCTAGCAGATGAACCTGTGCACTGGGTTTAATGACCTATGAGTGTTAGTAGCTCCTCAAATGCTCTTGCCTTAATGACAGTAACTTTTGTAAAAATCACCTCAGTTAAGTGACTCATATCTGCAGTATTCCAGTCTGTAACAGCTTCCATCCTCCTTTTGGATTGATCTGTAGTCTAAAATGATCAAGTTTCTTTAAACCTTCCTTTTAGGAATGTAAAGTGCATCTGAGCACTCAGAATAGGTCAATGCCCTCAATTGCCAAAGTTTGATGGAAATTTAAGAGCAGATGTTGGGTCACTGTCAGCATATGTAGCAAGAAAATTGAATCTTTGGCATTGAGAAGGAGAAATAAAACATTGGTAATGTCATTAAACCTACTAATAGCTACAAAAGCACATTCTACTTGACTATATGGGGAATCGCAAGACAAAACTGTAGACCAATTCCAGCATTAATATTACCTTGTAACGCCCATAGTATCATTGCCTCAATTTTATATTATCATTCAGTTAACTAGTCTCAAGCTCACCGATGTGATCACTGCCTGACATATCTGTAATGATTCGTTCATAACCATCAGCTTAAACTCTTACGCTAGATGATCTTGGGGTCTTGAATTCCCTGCATAAACCATGTGCTTCTACATCACCTGAAAAACTTGCTGATTGGGACAAGCAGGAAATTAGTCTGTGTGCATCAAGTATCTTTTCTTTAATATCTCAGTGTTACACATAATCTTTGGTGAAACACGGTGGTGCTAATGAATTTTATTTCCTTTACTGTCCAAAAGATAAGTCAGTCTTTATAATTCATCTTAAACCATTGTCACATTCTGACACCATCAGATACTGTAATAGTTTACAAGAATCAACATGCCTACACTCAAACTACTGCATTTTTCTCTCATCTTTTTGCATAGTTCTCTGAATGTAGCTTAAATTTCTTTGCATAATGTTTGTTTCCATTTAATCTACCTAGATACGAAAATGGCTCGATAAAAATTTAAGTTCAACCTACCTCGAGTAGTTCCTAGAAGTATTTCAGAACTATCACCTGGCACATCTATGAAAATCATATAAAGTGGATCAATTTTCGCAGTCTTAGTACTTTTTACTTCTGACATCTCTCTCAATACATGTATATCAGGCATTCTGTATGATAGGAGCACATCCCTGTCATAAATGAATGCATTTAGCCTTTCCTGTAGCTGCTATGCTCCCACCAGCATGACAAATACTTAAAAAAACATGTGAATTTACTGGTATGATTAAGAGATCTGTAAATGGAAAAAAATTAATAATTTGTAATACAAATGTAATGTATCAGAATGCTTGAATGAAAGATCTAATCATACATTAAAACATACTTAATATGGTAAAGTCTATTTGATTTTCAGTGTCAGTTAAGATCTCTAAATATGATAGCAGTTTTTGGTTTGTGGGATTCCCTCCTCTGTGATTATTCATCGGTCTTGACCCAGGTGAAATTTGTCGTTATGATCAACTGATTCCTTAGTCTTTTCTCAGTTACACAAATATGCACTTCATTAATTCTGTTTATATTGTATTGGTCCACAACAGTCCTGTGTAGTAAAACATATGCTACCACAGTCACAGTGAGTGTCTTTCCAGAATTCCTCCATAAATACTAACTTGAAGTAAAAATCTGAGAGTTTAATTTTAAGGTAAAATAATGTTAATGTTTGCAAAATTACAAAAATATTAGGAAGGAATAATAATAAAACGTACTTATTTCATATTAGGTGTTCATCTCTACCATAAATTTGTGCCAAAAAAAAGAAAAACAAAGTTGAAGATTTTGAAAACATAGTCTTGAAATAAGCTGTAAGCATAGATAAAGGGAACAAAAGCATTTATTGATCCCAAATATCATGACAACTCATGCTTGCATGGTTTTGTATAAAATTGTTATGTGGACTTTTTTTTCCTTTTTTTTTTTTAATATTTTCATCTAAATTCAGAAAGTGCAGCCTCTACGAAGAGACTGAGCTGAGAAGTATAAGTCACTGAATAGAATTGGTTCTGTTTAACTGAAAGCAGGAGAGTAACTCTAAAATATTAAACTGTGGAAAATATTGTGCTGCACTTCTGGTTTTGTTTTGTTTTTAAGAAATTGCTTTTCCTGGAAAAATGACACATTCTTTTGCAAAAAATGGTGAATTTACATGTTAAACAAAGAGTATGTAGTAGGTGACTTTATTTCCCTTCTCTTGTACAAGACAACTTTTGCCCACAGAAAAGCAACTTGATTAAATGATAATAAAAAACAATAGGTAGAATATTTATGCTTTTAAATCAAAAGTTGTTTTTATTCTATAGTTTCTAAAATGTAAAAAATGCTTAATATTTAGAGGACAGTAGACATGTTTTGAACAATCCAGACGGCCTGTTTTTAGACAAGTTTTAGGACTTGCTTGACAAGAGTTTGTGAAGGACATTGTGAAGGTCACTAGCTGTGAGAATATGCTGAAGCAAACAAAAAGAAGGTTCTGTGACTGGTGTACGTGACTAAAAACAGAAACAAACCCAAGATGCAGGTGGAGGGAAACAGGAGGGTGATCAGCAGCGAAAAGCGAATTAGCAGAAGGAAAACAGCGTGTGAACAGGAGCATGGACTGCGTGTGCTTGTTGTTAATAGCTGATCAGTATAGAGCATTTAGAAAACAACAACGTTGTGAACTGTATCTTAGTCGCCTTTGTGCATTAATAAAGCGGCATTTGCTTGATCACATTGATCATCAGCAGTGTCAGTGACTTCTGCGTCAATATTTAATTCTTAGATTAAAATGAATAGCAACAATTTAAGTGGACAGGTTTAAGATTCTTGCAAATATTGTAAAGCTTCATGACAGTGCATTATTTTTATTAATGTACATAGGCAAAATCACAGAATCACAGGATCACGGAATGTCAGGGGTTGGAAGGGACCTCAAAAGATCATTAAAGCCTCGACTAACATCCATTCATCTGGTACACGTGTATTAAAGTAGAAATCGTAAAAGATGGTGTTATACCCTCAAGAGTTAATGATCTAATATACAAGACAAATTTCTATAAAAGAGGGCTAAATTTTTTTTTTTGTCTTTTTTTCTCCAGGATTAAGCACCACGTTGCTGCTAGAATCATTACTACAGTCCAAGTGTTTGGAATCCCATTCTATATCTTCCCTGGGTGGATTAGAGATCATGGAAAGAGGAAGTACAGTACTTTTGTGTCTGAAATACCTGTATGAGCAGAGCTGTTCTTTCATTTCTGATCGAGTCTGTTTTTAAAGAGAAATATGTTCCAGCTGGAGTGTCATTTCTCAGAACTGCCAACTGTCTAAATGTATGACTGAGACTTTTTGTAACAATTTTATCTTGTGATTCCCCGTTGTGGGGATTTATTGACTAACATAAATTCTGTTATGTAATTACCCTGCTACTAAAACACGCTACATCAGTCTCTGCCTCTCTTGTTGGAGCTGTTCCATTTTAAATAAATAAATATTCACTGGGCCAGAACAACTGAATGATTGCCTCTATACACCAGTGATTAAAGCATGTGCTTGGGAAATATGAGTCAGATTGAACTTGTGACTCCAATTGGTATTTATAGAAAGTGGAACAGCTCCAGCCTGTCCTTTAACTTTCAGCAGCTTAGCTAGTTGGATGTTACTTACAGGTACTTGAATCCCAGTTCTAAATCAGGAATAATTGAATAAGGAATAACTTGAGACTGTGTGTCTTGTAACCCAGGGACAATTGGACATATTGGCAGAGAAGTAAGAGTCGGTACTTTTCCATTATGTTAAAATAATACGTGTTCCAACAATTTCCAAAACATAAAGAAACATGATGAAATTAAATATTTTATTAAATTGCATTTGATTTCTTTACACAAGAATTATACACTGATTTAAAATATACTTGATACTAGTTTTGTGTTTTATTCTTTTTACTACAATTATGTCCTTTGAGTCCTTTATTCGCTATTATGTGAATATACTGTTAAAAATACATACATGTAGAGTGGATGGTACTGACTAAAAATTCTCTACCTACAACATGTCAAGAAAAGTACTTTAAAGTTACTACAAACAATACTCCGTAAAGTGGAACTTTACTGTAGAGCTACTGTGGGTATATCCTTCTCCAGATTTCATGCAGTTACCTCAATGTGATGTTGTGCAGATGCTTATGATGGCTAATTTAAATGATTAGCTGTTTAAATGATATTGCAATTTCATTGGTAATATAATATAAAATATAACTATAAAATATATATACTAATATATGTATTTACATATGATCCCACATATACTTATATATATAATGCTATTCTGAAGTCTTTGAACAGTGTATTTTTCACCAACTCATTTTTGAGGGGAGGAAGAATTAGTAGAGACTGTGGTAGAAATAGTCTGTCTTAAATTAAGATGTCTATAAAATAAACACAGACCTGAGGACATTATATGACTCAGAGAGTGGTCAATAGAAGGAAATAAGAGTATCTAGTGTTCAATTTATGTGACCTATTTTAGGCTTGAATATTAGGGTAACATAAATCACAGTCTGAAAGTAGCTATTTTTTTTCTTTTGTTATAAATGAGCTCTAGATGACAAGCTTAGGGCATACCTATGTTATAAACTGCAGTTAAGATGAACCAAACTCCCTCTTCCCCTAGCAAAAATAACTGTACAGAAGAGTTTGCTTTACAGTAAATCCATTTTATTTTAATAGTTCATAGGGTTGGTTTAACACATTTAAGTGATTTTACCTGCTGACTAGTTATGCAAAGCTTTGTACACAGTGCACTAAACTATATCACAGATATTGCTCTTTAATTGTAGATACCTCCTTTGTTTGTGAAAGCAGGATCCACTATTATATTATTTTAATTTTGTATTTAGTTGATGGAGTTATAAAGAAAGAAATAACATCTCAAAGCCTATGCACTTTCCAAGCATGGTTCTCTCTACCAACATAACATTTTTTAATTTAATTTTCAAAAAGTGGTTTATATGTTGGAAATAATCAATATCTTTAAAAAAAATTTGTTACTTTATCCTAAGGCTAATATTTCAAATTCTGGCAGGGAAGGTGTTAACTAATATTTAAGCAGAAGATATGTTTGATACTACTAAATTGAAAGACTTGAGCCATTGCACAGATGCATGTCTATATGTAGAGACATCTGTTTGTAGGATTCAGAGACAGTTTATTTGTAAACTCCTATTGTATTTTTCTTGAGCCTAAGAAATTGCAGTCTTCAATCTCTTCTTTCACTTTAGAAAACAAAATTTTCATGATACTTGTTTTGCATGCTTACTGTATCTGACTTGAACAGCTACTTAATAAACTACAGAATGTGATTATTTTTTGTATTTAATAAAATATACTATAATATAGGGGGCTTGGTGGAAAAAAAAATTTTTATATACCTTGTTGTTCTCACTTCAATGAGAACTGTTTGAAAAGTAAACAGAAAAGCTTCACAGTAGCTCCCCAAATAAAAATATCCCAACACACACTCAGAAGACAGCGGGACAATTTTCAGTCCTCGAAGATTCTTGTTACATAGCACAATCATGTTTGTCAACACATGTCAAAGGAAAGTTAAATAACTAAAAAGAAACAGTTGAAGTAGACATAGGAGCTTCATAAGACTCGGCCCTATGAGGACAATATTTTCTAAATATCTTCTATTATACTTTCCCAAATGATTTAAGGTGTTTATAACAAGCTAATCACTACACTAAAGGCACACAGGATACAATTACCCTCAGTAAGTTTGCCGATGACACCAAGATGTGTGGTGCCGTGCACTCACTTGAGGGAAGAGATACCATCCAGAGGGACCTTGACAGGCTTGAGAAATGGGCCAGTGCCAACTGCATGAGGTTAACAAGTCAAAATGCAAGGTCTTGCACCTGGGTGAGGCCACTCCTAGGCACAAATACAAACCGGACACAGAGTGGGTTGAGAGTAGCCCTGACAAGAAGGATTTCGGGATATTGATAGGTAAGAAGCTCAACACGAGCCTCCAATGCGCTCATGCAGCCCAGAAGGCCAATCCTATCCCGGGATGTATCAAGAGGAGTGTGGCCAGCAGGTCAAGAGAGGTGATTCTCCTTTACTCTGCTCTTGTGAGATCCCACCTCAAATACTGCGTCCAGTTCTGGTGCCCCCACCATAAGAGCAGCACAGATCTGTTGGAGCATGTTCAGAGGAGGGCCACAAGGATGATCCAGGGGCTGGAACACCTCTGCTACAAGGACAGGCTGCAGGAGCTGGGATTGTTCAGTCTTGAAAAGAGAAGACTTCAGGGGGACCTAAAAGCTGCCTTCCAATACCTGAAGGGAACTTACAGGAAGGCTGGGGGGGGACTTTTTACAAGCGTGTCCACTTATATGTCAAGGGGAAATGGGTTTAAGTTGAAGGAGAGTAGATTTAGATTAGACCTGAGGAAAAATTTCTTCGGTATGAGAGTGGCAAGACTTTGGAATAAATTGCCCAGAGACGTTGTGGCTGCCCCCCCCCCTGCGGGTGTTTCGGCCAAAATGGGTGGATTCTATGATTCTATGATTCTATGATTCTATGATTCTATGATTCTATGATTCTATGATTCTATGATTCTATGATTCTATGATTCTATGATTCTATGATTCTATGATTCTATGATTCTATGATTCTATGATTCTATGATTCTATGATTCTATGATTCTATGATTCTATGACCCATAGGTAATTTACAGTACTCAAACTGACATGCAGTAGTCCTAGTGACTTAAAATTGGTTAATTAAATAACATACAAAGCAATGGCAATTATAATACAGACTTTATGCTGGAAAGATGAAGAGCTAGACATAAGAAAAATTGTTACAATGTATTGACCATCTCTCATTATTCCCTAGATGATTCTGTCCTTATCCTTGTAAAGTATATTAATAAAACTTAATTTGTATTTAAATAAATTATCATTTTTAGATACTTTATTGTCAGTTACTTTACAATACCAGTGTTGTCTCCAGTTAATTTATTTCTGCCATTGGTTTTAGTGCCTGTACTAGACTTTATTACCAATACCTGATGTAAAGAAGCCAAACTCTGTCCTAATGGTGGCAAGTACCTTGCCCTGATTTCAGTCAGGAGAGAGCTAATTTTCATTCTTAGTAGTTAAAATAGTGCTGTATTTGGATACAGTATGAGAAGAACATTGATAATATACTCAGATTTTCAGTTGTTGCTAGAAAATGAAAGACTTTTCAACTTCCATATTTTGCCAGTGTACAAGTGAACAAGAATCTGAAAGGGAGGATGGCTAGGACAGCTGGCACAACTGCATTGTGCATCACTTGTCTTTTCTTGGGTTTTATTTCTCCCTCTTTTTATATATTAATTTTAAAATAATTACAATTTTTTATTGCAATGTTATTAGTTTGATTTATTCTAGTTTCTAAACTGTTTTTAGCTTAAACCATGAGTTTTCTGTTTGTTTTATTTTTCCTGATTTTCCTCCCCATCTCACTGGGAGGGCAGAGGAGTTAGCAAGTGTTTAATTGCTGGCTGGGGTTAAATGACGAGAAAATCAAAAACAACACAGAGGTAATTTTTTTAAATGGTATTTTAAATGACATTTTTAAAACTCATTTTAATTATTTCTAAAGAAGCTAAGATTACAAAAAACAACTGTGCTACTGACTCTTTAGTTTTAGCCTTTGTATACCAGCAGGCACATTCTATCAGCAGTCCTTTAATAAAAATAGCAGCTTTCACTTCAGTATACTCAGAGCCTGCTTTATGGCTGTAAAATAAGGTCTAGATGAGACAAATTAAGAACTTTCATATTGATCCCTGTCTAAGATAGGCATGATTCTAATGTTGATCTATCATACAGAGCAGGTAGGATATATGAATAAAACAAATCAGGAACAGGATGCAAATTAACTCTATTATCTGTATTGCTTGTGTACAAACTGGAAAAGTTGGCACATAAGGTTGATCGCCTCCATTATGGCTGCATGTTAGTGTTTTTTTCCTAAGGGTTTCAGTGAGTATTTCTTTCCCGCACTTTAGTGTGCTGCATACGTCAGCTTACTTGGAGCTAGCCTCAGTATCTGTAGCACAGTAGTAGCATTAAGGTACATATGAACAGAGCAGAAGAAGGTCTGGACACACGATTTACCCAATTGCAAAAGGAATGAACTTATGGTAGAGCAATGAGAGTGCAAAAGGGTATCAGATCTCTGACATGGTCCAGCAGCGTAAGCCTCTATGCACAAGGCTTTATAGGCTGCACATAGTGAGAAATGGTTACAAAACATTGAGGAAGAACTGGAGGATATGTGTTGCAGAGTCTTATTTCACATGCATATATATATACATATTTGTATTTTGATTTGGGTATAAATTTATGTATTTTATATATATATATATCTAAGGTGAAACATTATTTGGACCAGATATTCTATCTGAGTTTTCTGCTTTTCCCAAAGTCTTATTGTCTTGGAATTTGGAAGGTGACTTCTAATAGACAAGATTTAAAATTATATTTTTTAATGCACTCAGAAGCTTAGTCAGTAAGAAGTAGGATTTTACTGAGAGAGAAAAAAGAAAGAGTTTGTAATTTATATTAAAATATGTTAGCTTTTCTAGTTCTAAAATGAAAGAAATAAATAATTTATACTGCCTTGTAATTAAATGCAAAATTAGCTTTGTCTGCTATTGTGTATTTTTCTTATCACAGGAGATATTGTCCTCCCCAGTAGTTCAATATAAGGGAAAGTCACTGGAACCAAGTGACTTCCTAGTGAATGAGGCTGCTATTAGGGGCATCAGCATTTTAGCCTATGAGCCACTTATTATATTTAACCAGTAACTTTAACAACTAACAGATGTTTAGGAAACAATTGATACTGCACTAGGATGATCATCTAAATTCACAATTTATCCTGAATTATACTGACACATAGATTTCTAAAAGTCATGTCACTATTTGTGAAGGCTCAAGACAACAAATATGTATTTTCCATTTTTAAAAAAAAAGTGAAAATAGACACAATAGTTTTTAACTCAGCTGGGGAAATATGAATTTAATTGCCATTAAAACTACACAATTCACAAAAAATCAATTAAAATATTTTCTTGGATCTCCATTACCATAACAGGTTTGGGGGGTGTTGTTTTTTTGGTGGATGGTGAATAGTTTTGAGGTTTTGTTTGTTTGCTTTTTTTGTTTGTATCCACTTTGCAAAGTTAAAGAGGACATTAACAAGAGATTATGTACTTTACTGATCATACTTACATTTGTGTGGTAGTGATATCTACAGAAAAAGAATCCATACCAGTAGGAAACGGAATTTCAGAACTCCTCCTGTTGTGGTTTGACCTGGTTGGCAGCCTGGTACCCACACAGCTGTTCCCTCAGGCCCCCTTCTCTGCTATACAGGGGGAAAAAATACATTGAAGGGCTCAAGGTCTGAGATAAGGAGAGGGAGATCACTCTCATTTACCGTCCCAGGCAAAATAGACTCAATTTGGAGGAAATTAGATAGATTTATTAAAAGAAAAAATCAGAGAAGAGTAGTGAGAAATACCAAAAAACAAGATCTTAAAAACACCTTCCTCTCATCCCTTCCTTCTTCCCGGGCTCAACATCAACCCCAGTTTCTCCACCTCCTCCCTTCAAGTGGTGCAAGGGGACAGGGAATAGGGGTTATGGTCAGTTCATCTGATCTTGGTTCCACCACTTCTTCACTCTGGAGGAGGACTCTTCACACTTCCCCAGGGCCGTTGTGGGGTCCCCCTCACAGGAGACAATCTTTACACTCTCTTCTCCAACGTGAGTCATCTCACAAAGGGCAATTCACCACAAATTGCCCAACGTGAGTCCCCTCATGAGAGGCAATCCACCCCAACGTGAGTCTGAGGTGCAGTCCTTCAGGGGAAACTGCTCCAGTGTGAGTCCCCTGCGGCGTCGCAAAAGTCCCACCAGCCAACCTGCTCCAGCGTGGGCATTCACTCTTCCACAGGCTACAGGCTCTGGCAGCAACCTGCTCCAGCATGAGCTTCCCACAGGGGCACAGCCTCCTTCAGGCATCCACCTGCTCTGACATGGGGTTCC